>NW_025937440.1:0-36779 GCF_000764305.2 Hyalella azteca | reverse complement strand
CGGTCGCGGCCGTTCTTCACACAGAACATAGCGCACATGCGAGGCTAGGCAGAGGTACGGTGATGTTACTGCCGCAGCTCGGGGTACACTTGCTGGTGCAGGACGAGCTCTGGGCAACTCGGTCCCACATCACCGCTTGCGTTGTACCGAGAAGCGTCGTAAGAATTGGTTGTTTCATTGTCATGCGCTGAGTGTCATGAAATTTGATTCACGAGACAATAATCGTGACTTTTTCATGTGGTTTTAACGTTAACAATTCAGGAATAAATATCCCTAGTTGAATAATTTTTCTAAGGTGTGGTGAAAGCTGAATGCACTAGACAGCTTTTCCCCACTGCGACGATGAACAGTAAAGCAAATTTGTCGAGTGATGTTATTGTTCATTGCAATAAAATTGTACACAAAAAGCATTCTTTTGTGGTGGCAGACTGCGAGAAGATGTATTGAACTGAAGAAGGTGTCACAGAAAGCGTGACTTTGCTCGCATGACAATGTCAGCATCAAATCGCAAGGCAATTGGCTTTGATTTTAAATTTGTCAATAACATCAGAAATCAGTCAGTTATCGGGAAGTACCTATATAATACTTTCAATTTCTCACATAAAATTTCAATTTCGTAAAAAAGTATTTCCATAACAATATTAATAATTTATTTAATGGATTTTGTTTGATTTCTTAAAACTAAAACTTCATTTATTCTATGTGCAATAATTGGAGTTCTGATTTATTGCTATTAACTATTTCCCGGATCAGATACTTTTTTATGAAATATTTTGTGTAATAAAATTTTCGGATACATCAGACCAGGCTAAATTCCAGCGAAATTTATAAATGTTTATGGCAGATTTATCATAATATTCATGGCCAAAATCAACTTAAAAAATAAATGAACCATGCTTGGCGAGTGCTTACTGTGCACAACAGTTGCACTCTTCTGAGGAAGTCAAACGGTAAAAGTCGAAGTCGCATTCCTTGCATGCTTCGTCAATAGGATCTTGTTCAGGTTTTGCTATAAATCAAATTTTTGATAGAAGAAATGCTAAGTATAAAGAAAATTACCTTGATAATTTCAGATTCAAATTCACAGGTACCTGCGCATATATAGCCAGAAGAAGATTAGTTTTCAATCAACGGTAATCAACTAACTTTCAACTTCCCTTGATGATTCGAGTCTGACTCCAGCCCGGCACTGGGCGACCACAACGAAACTTCTTCAATGCAATGAATCTTTTAGCTCCAGGCTGATTGGGGCCTCTGGAACTAAAGGATAGTTCAGGGCATTGAGAATAAAGGCCACGAGCACTCGAACGAATTTTGAATTGAAATTTTCATTCATCAAACTTAACGCACACAATTTTAAACTTATGTAATTTTTAAAAATTTTGTCGTCATTCATATATTTATAATACAAATAAAAAATTCATTTTGAATGCCTACTTAGATAGAATTCGGCTTATTCCATTAGGTATAGGAGAAAATTGTTCAGTTTTCACCGATAAAATTAGAATTCAATTCAAAACAGCACGTAGGTTGCCTATGTGGTGTTTTGTATTCTCACCACAAGGAAGGGAAATCTAATGATAATAATTTTCTAGATAACGCGGGCCAGATTAGCTCCACGTTGGCCGGGATCGAAAACTCCTGCAATTTTATCCCGAGCTTCATTCAAAAGTATATAATAAGGTATATATCGATAACATACACAGTAGCTTGATCCCCAACCGCACATATCCATTAAAATTGAGGACAACCTTACTCCGATACTCCGATACATATTGTCAAACTTCCAATGTCTTCAACAGAAGGTTAATTGGAATGGCTGCGCTAGAAAATTGGAATGACCGCGACTAATTTAAACGATTCAAGCCAGTGGCTATAGCCAACTCCCAACATGATTAAGCCCTACACGCGCTGACCAAAAATTTCTTTAATTAAAAGCTATGAAAGTTTTTCAAGTGAGACGAAGTGAACACTAAGAACGACGCGAGCCGATGAACGCGTTCAGCAGCGTGGTTATATACAGGATTATTTCAGACATCGAACGATTTATACCTAAAAATTAATTTAATGGCCCAGCGCTACAAGTGACTTACTGTATAGCTGTCTGATAAATATACTAAATAACTTAGATAATACGACGAAAATCAAACTGCTAGAAGGATTCTATGCATAGAAGCAAATTATCAGAGGCAATAATGCTGTAAGTATAACATAGAACCTTATTTGTAAATTAAACGAAAAAAATGAAATGTATTGTCAGCAATCTAAGGAATCGATGAATAAATAATTTTTTTCACGGAGGATAAGTATTTTACAACGTGAAATCTAAAATCAGAGCACTCCATACCTGACTAAGATTTTATTTCCAATCACAACTACGCTTAGTTCAGCTATCATTAACTGCTGGACACAGCCTCGATTAATTCACGGAGTTCAGGATAGCGTGTTGAAGTGTACTTAGAAATTTACTACTATCTCACAGTCGAATCTCGACCGGCCATACGCGACCAGAAATGCTGTACTCACGCAAATAAAACACTCTGGTTTCATCTGCCTCCATTTCGGCGTCTTGGAGGTCATTATTTTAATAAAACACGTTCCCCTCGTATCCGGATTGCACCGCTTTTCCCCCTTAGCAGAAGGCTTTTGGTTTAAGTTAAAATTATTGCAGTTTCTTATAGTTTGTTCAAGGAGATATATTTTTTTATGAATAAGGTATTGGTTCATTGATTTATTGCAACCAACCTTTCGTGTGAACACAAATATTCTAAGAGAGAATGTTTACCAACGAAATTTTAATTATATGTGTTGTATCGAAACTGCGTAAAATACTGCGTTTGGTACACTGAATGGTGTCCCAATACACTGCATTGGAATATCATTGTTGGTACACATCACATATATGGTCGTATACGCGGGGAAGGTATTGGGCCATGCTTGAGTCTCTCATTTCTTAGAGACTCAATCAAGACTCAAAGGTTTTGTGTAAAACGAGAACCACCAACGCAAATTTTGTTAAATTTTCCAGGACATGTTGAGTTTGATCAAAATCATTGTGAGTAATCTTCTGAACAATTACTGTCGAGCAATTTGATGAGCGATCAAACTATCAAATCTGCTCTTCTTTTGTAAAATTAGGAAAACATTTCTATAATTTGAACGGCATATTTCTTGTCTGTTCTATGTTTTACACTATGTTCATCGGTTCTCGATAGAAAGATAAGATTCAGTATTCACAAAATATCGAGGCCTTGTTCGAATTAGAAAAGGGTGCTAGGAAGAGGCAAACTCATTTCATCTGAAGAAATTCATTATAGAAAAAAATATAATTTTTAAGGGTTTTTATTCCTAAGTTTTGTATTTCATGCAGTTATTCTCCAAAGCTGAGCTTTAGTGTCACGATGTCTTTAAAAATGCAGGCCTTCAGAACTACACAGCACGCCACGCACACACCGAAGACGGTCGATAGCAGTTACAGACAGGGATTTAATTCTATTTTGTTTTCATGACTAAATCCTTTGTTCACTCCAATTTGATAGAATTTACAATTCTGCTTCGAAATCGTACTTAAAATTCAGTTGTCAAGGAATAATAGACAAAAAAACAATTGAATGAGGTATATTTTCTAAACGTGCCTTCCCTTGTCCAGTTACCATAGAGTATAGACAGTGACACGGCGTTTTTTTACGCGTTACCGCGACGACGTCAAATACGTAAGATGAAGCTCGCCTGCTGATTGGTTGATAAAATTCTACGTGTGTTGTTTAATATATCAATCTGCTCTGAGGCAGGGCAGTCTGCCGCCGGCTTGGATTCGGATTGGAAGCTCCATAGTGCCTCCGTAAAGACCGATATTTGTTCAGGCGGAGAAGATAAATTTCGTGCCATTTTCTCGTTTTGCTTTATTTTGAATGATAGTGAACAGGTAAGGCATTGAAAGAATTTCCCGGAAGGAATTTATTATATAAAGGGATATTTCTTGTCATTGTTTCTAAAAACAGGAATTTTTGAGAGATATTAAATGGATTTGGAGTGCTTCATGCGTAGAAGAAGCAACTTTTTATACAAAGGGCCGTACAAATGTTCTTTGTATAATTTTATACAAAGTGCCGTACAAATGTTCTTTGTATAAAATTACTAATTTTAATTTCAGAGCTTGACATGCCATAATTTGTCCAATTAAATAGCTGATTTTACTATGCTTCTGCTATAATCCAAGATTATTGCAAACACATACAAAAATTAGTTTTTGCAAATATTTTTAGCCAATTGATGGACTCAGTTCATGACTTTGAAATAAATTGACGGTGTAAGCATTCTAAAGAATTAAGGCGTCAACAATTCAAAATATAACAACAATAATTTTATTATTGCTTAGCGCTCACAGCAAATAATTTCACATTGATAATAATTACAGTTTGTAATGATAAAGTAATTTTCAGAAAAAGGCATAACAATACCATGCATTAGTCTCTTAATTTAGCCCATTCTCTCGACCCTCATCCCATTCAGGAGATATTATTTCATCAATGCCATGATTCACGGTAAATTCCAAGCTTATATTTCAAATTTGAATTTTGTACACCACTTCTTATTTTTCCCGGCAAAATTCGCTTTTACACTCAAACATATCCCCGCGTACCAACGACGCGCCGAAGTGTCTATCCCGGCTTGTCCCAAAATGTGTGGCACAGGCGCGTAAAACGCCACTCAGCCAGCCGGAGCGCGTAATTCTGGCTATTATTAGCCGATATATTTAAGCACTTCCATGAGGGAGCCTCGCGGCTCTGATGACGGATAATAAGGCAGCTTTTCATTGAATAATTTTATTTTAAAACATCAGAAGAACTTTTTCCGTAGACGCACGAATGTATTCACAAATGTAAAGCTACTTGAATTGTTCGTGTAAGACATAAAGAGCTATAATTTTAAGTATTTGAGATTTCTTTTCATACAAATCAAAGTATTCAACAATACGGTTGAAGCAATTTATATGCAAGATATATTCAAAGATTTAATCGCCCGTTTAGTGAAATTATGGTGTAAAACTATGGAGAAATTGCATGGCATCAGTTGATGTATAAAATTAAATATTTATTGAAATTCCTACAAGGATCTTCACAACACAGCTCTTTGAACATGTCACATCATGTTGAAGAATGAGCGGATTGCATTTTACATGTTTTACCGTTACAGTTACATTATATGAGCGTCTTATATTACAATTAGCCGCATTAATTAGACATAGAATCACATTATTCATAGAATTTTAGCGACCCTATATTTTTCTCACCTTTATAACTCCGCTGGAAGAAACATTCGACCGCGGCAGTATTCGAACCCGAAATTACTTCAGACTGCGCAACGCCTAAGCCAAATTGACCACGGCAGCACGCAGGCTTTGGAAATTAAAAAAAAACTATTTAACCTAACTTTCCATATCGTGACCTAATGAAAAGTCAATTTTGTACCGAAATTTTCTAGATATCATTTATTTCTGCTATTCTTCATAGAAGAGACAATTGAACTTGTGGAAAGTTTAAAATCACAATCATCTACCAACACCACTGTCAGGTCGCGTGCTATCGCAGGGTTCATGAAGGACTGATCGACGTTGTAGGAGGTGTTTGTGTTCAAGCATTCCTCGTACCGCCAATTAATACTTAATTTTAGTCGGTATAAGTAGAATTGTTATGGAACTCATTTCGATGAAAGCACATCTATGATATAAGCTCCAGGTTAATGTTTCGGCGCACCATATACACACATACATTATTAGAAATAATAAATAAGTTTTAACTACCTATTGATGAACTTTACTTCGCTCACGATTAACACAGACTTTTCGAACGGCTGCACGTATCATAACCAATGACATCAAAACTGCCTCTGTATTCGTGTCAAAACATACACCAACGATGAAAATTATAAAGCCTGTGAATGTCGTGCGTGCGCATAATTAGTATTGCATGATACCTTCAACTTATTATATAATCACTGCTTTAACGTTGAAATTTCGGCCAGAAATAATGTTATTATAGGTGTTATATTACCCATTCGGAATTCGGGTTCCATATGTAGGGTCGCCCTGCAGTCTATCAAGTAGCCTTTGAGGTGAATCAGGCGTTAATTGTTATTCCGCTGCTATTTAGAAGCCTTTTTCGAGAGTCCATGGCCCGATGGGTCGAATCTGCTTAATATAACCGAAAAGAGCAGCTGGCAAGCTTCCTCACATGTCTCTCGTCAGATATGATCTCACGCTCATAGAATGGCGTCGATGTATGTGCACGCGCACGTTTGTTAAGCCATATGATATTTTACGAAACTTTGAGCGCACTGGGGTACGTATTAGTTACATAATTTTATTGTGTATGTGACACGAATAGTTTTTCGAGAAATAGTTGCCTTTAGTTTCTACTCTATATATTTTAAAACCATAGGCTGCTGGTAGGACCGCAAAAAAATCAATACCTGTACCTCCATGAGATAATTTTAAATCCTTATCATAACATAAATGATTAATATTTTAATTAAGCCGTTAACTGACAGAACCAACAGCTGATGAACATTCGGTTTTGTATTCAGGGCCCTTTTATTAAAGATTCAGCTAGGTATGTGGTGTTGAGATGGCACTGCCAGATATTACTACTAAATGAAACAAATTATGTAAAGTTCAATACATCCTTTCAAAATTCAAATATAATACTTTTACTGCATAGAATTAAATAGGACGGGATGCTAATAATTCTTTTTATCTACCAGCAGATTATTCGTGTGTTACGTCAAATTAATAAATAAAGATAAATTGAATTCAGTCTATCATGCTGAAGATGTCCGTGAGTACCACAGTAGCGGCTGTGAGCCTCATGTTACTTCTTGACTTCTGCGCATCAACTGAAAACATCCCACGAAAATGGGTACCTTTCTCGGTAAATATCACAGGTTTGAGCCGCTACAACGTCTCTGATGCTGATGTTAAAGCGGAGCTTCTGTGTAGTATTTTGGCAACTAAAGACGGAAAGGCGAACCTCTTCTGCTTCGGACCAAAAGGCTGTGTTTTCGGACACGTTTACCTACCGGACGTTGAAGGAGAGCAAACCCCAGGTTACAACTGCTACTATTCCGAAGGTATGCATCACAAAATTGTTATCGTTTTTAGTGAAATTTATATTATGTGATACTAAATATATCAGCAAAACTCTATTAGGGTTTGCTGTCAATAACTTATTGTTCGCAACTGAGTTAACATTGCGGCCTAGTCAGAAGCAAAGCGTTTTTACCAAGTCTTCCTGACTCGTTTCAGCTACATGGCCAGTCCTCTTAATTGCGTCTAAACTTTGCCAGCTGTTCTCAAGAAAGAAGGCTATAGAGCAAAATTGCTTCCGTCATATCTATTGAAATTACATATCTTCCTGGTCCAGCCGAAATTAGTCATCCTTGACATTTTTACTTCTAAGTGCGAAATTGAAATTACCGTACGTGGTTTATGTAATTGAAATGACCTTCATCATCTCTCTAATTCGACATAAATAGTCACTAACACAAAAAAACGTTAAAACTATTCCCATTGTATACGTCTCGATGATTTCCGGACTTACATATTAACGGAGAAAACTAATAATTTATTTGTACGGATATAATGTTTTCGGTTCTTAACATCGTGAAAACAAAAGGAATTTAGTACATGTATTTTTTTAAAATGAATAGTTGGATATACAGTTTGGTGTTTCGCATAAACATTGGCTTATAAAATTTATTCATGTCGGAGCGTAATGAATGGAGAACAAAGCTTCAGCTAACTGAAATCCCAGCAGGCATTCTTTGATTTAGTTGAAGTTGAGACAACTGCCTTTTCCGGCGTTGAAATCGGGGTGAAGAGACGTTTAGAAAGAAAATAGAAGTAACGTCTTTCATGGAACGTCGTACTAACGTAATAATGCAACGTTGAACCAATGACGCTACTACGACGTTGCAGCAACGTCAAATTTTTTTTCGACAGTAGCAGGATTCGAACCCGGGATCGTTGGAGACCGCGCGACGCCTTAGCAACCTTGACCACGGTAGCACGCGTGCATGAGCAATAAAAATGAGCTAAAGAATTGTTCGGCTCCTTGAAAATTGGAATGCATTCTCTGGTCATTAATCGTACACTTATGTATATGCATATCATTCAATGTTGGTGTGATAACATTAGTTCCATGCTGATAAATAGCTAAACATTCAACGTACCGATATCGACCATTTTTCAACGTCAATATAAAGTTGTTTTACGTCCGTTCTAGTTTTGGTCAGATTTCGACGTTGATTGGACGTTTAATTTTGGTTGTTCAGCACTTCAACCTGAAACCAACATTAATTAAACGCTTAAAAATAAATAATCATTCAACTTACCAATATCGACTTTATTTCTACGTTGGAATAAGGTTGTTTTACGTCCCTTCTAGTTTTGGTCAGATTTCGACGTTGATATAACGTTTAATTTTTGTTGTTCAACATTTCAACGTGAAATCAACCGATAATCAACGTCGTTTCAACGTCAGATGCCTGCTGGGATGGGTCTTGCAATTCCACAGTTAGCCTTCACGACAACAAAACTCACCAGGAAGGAGAAATGATACCTGACACTATTTGCCCGAACCTCAACCAGACGTGGACCGAGCGTGGCATGGTCACCCTAGCTAATGGTGAGTTTCAATGAGAATAAAATGTGGAACTGAAGCCTTTTACTATAAATAAATACCTCCCAGATATTTTGTGCATAGGCATAAGTCCTCCCGCTTCTCCACTTAACCTAAACCCTACTACACACACCTAACCAACCTAATTATGCGCAATGCGCCTCTTCATCTTCTACTATCCCCTTCATTCCTCTTTTTCCTACGTGGCAACTCTATGCCAACTCTTGTTTTTTCCTCACTTCCCTAGTGGCATCGCACACACTCTCACGGCAACAAAAAATATGTTTATTTTTGTCAATTTTTTTTATTTAAATAACATGGAACACAGTCTTATATTTTTCTGGATACAAATTTATAATAATTTACAATTCATCGCTAGAACCGAAAACAAAATCAAACATACAGAAGTGTTTGAACGAAAATCTGTTCTATGTGCGCTCTAACCACTTGCGAGAGAGAGCTTCGTAATCGATCGGGTTGAAAAGAAAGATAGCTAAACTATATCTCTTCATCAGTAAGTTCACTTATTTTGCGCGTGCACTAGTGTGGGTCACCTTGACCCAGTTATGCCCGGGAAAATATTATATCAGGGCTATGTTCGCTCACTGTTCGTATTGTGTTTATTTGTGAGACATTATTTATTCAATATTATCTTTTTTTTTGAGTGATTAACTGAACTCTGATTTTAATTTCCGTCCATATCTGTTGAATAATTCATCTTGTATTTCAAGGTGTACCACCGCTGACAAGCTGCACTCCGCCCTTCGTGCAACACCCGTTCGGCTGCATGTACTTCGACCTGACACGCATGACGCTCTGCGAAGCGAGGGCTTACTGCCAGTCTCTTGGGGCGCAACTGGCGTCGCCAACCACACATGACAAGTTCCTCGCCCTGATGGACTACATTCTGGCGACCTACGGTAAGAAATTTACACTTCAGGGGCCTTAAATTAAAAAAATAGTTACTATTTTTAAATGCATCAGCCAATTACTAAAGGTTTAAAATTAGTATAACATTCATATAAAAATGTAAAAATTTTCAAATAATCGAACGACCTCCCCCCCTCCCCCCCGAAAAAAATGGTGCAAAGTTGGTTTCATTGCACATACTCGCGTACATATCATAGCTCGTAATGAACTATGAAGGATCACATGGATGTCGAAATTAAATTTAAATGCGAAAAAAATCCTAATTTTCCGTTCTACCGATTCCTATGATATATTTAACGAAGATAACAAAAATATTCAACATTTTTTATGGCGAGTCTATACAATTGAATTGCAAAACTTGTAAGTTTTTTAACTCAAACTGTAGAACATGTTTTCCTATACATCGCCGGTTGCGCTGAATCAAAGTGCAGTCTTTCATGTTTACCGAAATTGTTACCGCCTAATTGCTTTTATTTTGCGATAGAGCGGCTTACAACCTATAAACACGATTAAGTAAAATTTTTTTAAATTTTAATATTTCGAAAAATCTCAGAATAATTTTTTACAATTTGATCGATGCGCCGAAAGACGATAAAAATCTGTGCTTAAAATTTAAATTGTGGACATTGAATTCTCTAAATATTTACAACCCAGGCTTCACCGGGCAGGAGTTCATACAATGGGTAAAATGCGTGTATTTAAGGAAAAAGTTTAATTACCAGATAGAGTGTTATTTATTAAGACAACTTTCCAATAGAATAGAAAGGAATAGAATAGAAGTGTCGACACTGTAGAAATAGGCCCATGGCCTGTTGCCGATTCTTGTATTCTTCGTGACTTAATTCCGCAAGGGTTCCGGCCTTTTGAGCCCTATTTTTCCATAACTGAACTTGATTGTTATAACTTATAAAAAATGATTTTTTCTATATAAAATAATTACCAGATAGAGGACCATTTATTAAAATAGCTTCTAATGGGTTAAAAGTCTACGACTGAGATTGCTGTACATAACCTTCAAAAATTTTACGATATTTTCTTCAATATCAGGACAATATATTTATTTCATATTTTCCTAACATTTCATTCATCAACAGTAGGAAAAGTCTTCTGGGTCGGTGTTTACTACATCAACGGGAAGTGGAGCTATGAATCGAACGGTCGCTCGCCCGGACCTGATGGTCAGTACGAGTGGCTCCATAACCAGCCTGGCTTCGGAATAGGCAGGGACTGCGCTTTTAACAGCTATCTAAATTCCGGTCAGATAAATGCTTCCTGTGCATTGGCCAACGCCGACTGCACCGGCAAAATACGAGTCATCTGCCATGCCTGGAACCTAGAGGTCTAGGTCATCTGCCATGCCTGGAACCTAGAGATCTAGGTCATCTGCCATGCCTGGAACCTAGAGATCTAGGTCATCTGCCATGCCTGGAACCTAGAGATCTAGGTCANTAAGTTATTATGTAGGTAGGATACCTTACATTAAGTTATTATGTAGGTAGGATTCCCTGCATTTCCCTTCTCTGTCTCTCTCGTGCGGGCGGCCGACGTCCCGTGTAAGCGACCTCTTGTTCGAGTGTCTTCGTTTCTGTTGCTTTTCACCTGTCCCTCCTAGTCACTTCGTCTCTTTGAGATGCTAACGCTGCTTCTTTCGAGCCAGCTCCAGCGGGCTGGACAAATGAAACCTTCCGCCTCTTGAGGGTGATGATTACCTTGAGATTTTGAATAATAATATTGAGACCTTCCGCCTTGCTGGCGATGTTATATTATGACCTCCGGCGCGAAATAGCTCTATATAGCTGAAGCGCTAGTAAACCATCATACTACTAGAACTTATTGTTCACCTTAACGACGTTTACCTATTGTTCACTTTCACCACGTTAACTTATATATTGTTCACCTTCATGACGTTAACTTATTCTTCACCCTTCAGGACGTTAACTTATTGTTCATCTTTAAGACGTTCTAGTCAATATTTGTACAATGTGCAATATAATGTACATGCTTGACCATCGTGTAGGAACATTAAAATAAACTGTGAACTCATGAAAATTATGTTATAAATATAAATGCCCCTGTTACGTATATTCGTTACGAATAATTTTGAACACACAATATTCGTCTTTCACTCTTATTAAAATCGGTTTCTGTAAAATCAAACAATATTGTTGAGGCTTCTCGGGCCCAACTGATTTCATCCCGTAATGCTGTGAGGTGTCGTCAGGAGCCAATATCATTCAGTAGATAGAACGTTCATAGACCCACGACCGTACGCAACCTTGGAATTTGCTATTCGTTTCGTTGCATTGTGATTCGAAATTCACCCCAAGTTCCTCCGATGATTCGGTGAGCTAATTTAGTTTGAATTCTTCCGTACGTATCTTCTTGCATCATATTGTTTGAGTACCATGTTAATCTTTTTATCTCGTATTGCAACATTGTCTTGTCTTTATGTGCAGAAACTCACCATCAATAAACCTGAAAAAAGGCCCGAAACCTCTTGTCACTTCCACTAAAATTTGTAGAACCCTTTGTAAATATGCAATGGTGAAAGTTGATAACAGAAAATTAGTATTGCTCATCAGTTCTAATCAAAAAGTTATTTATTTCAAACATAGGTCACAACACTAAAAAAGGCAAATGAATATTCAGAGTTAAAGCACGAAGCAAATATTGCCTTCTCTCTGGACAAAAAGTTCATAATTCAGTATACCGAGCAAACGGTTTTTTTATAAAACACATATCATTGGAAAACGTTATTATGCAGCAATTGGTCAAATGTGCGCTGTCACTGTGAAAGTTTTCACAGCAAAGTGAATTATTTTTTGTATTCTTGGCGCTGAGCTCCCGTTCCTCTCGGAAGTCCTCCTCTTCATAGATGCTTTGTGTCTCATTAATCATATTTATTATGTATAGTTTGTATACCAAGGTAATGCTGTTTAATTTAATATATATTCCTGTAGATACTAGAAAGAATATTAGGAACAACCGTACGAAGATATAACCCACCCGTTGCAACGGTGACACAAGTGGAAAGCTTTCATTTTACGTAGTATTTTCAGCGACAAATACAAATACAAGATAAATATAATACATTTTTAAATTCGATTGACACTAGAAAGTTTTTTTTCCGCAACTTCTCATTTTGGAGTACTTTGTTATTAAGCTGATTTTCCCGTTCATTCATTCGAAGTAACTTTTTGTATGAAAGAGTGAACTAAAAAATGAATTTGCTGTATGAAAGCAAGTGATCTTTCATAATTACTTACGGAAGGCAGGGAAGTCATCTTTATATGCTTCAAATAAAGTGAAGTATGGGGCTTTTAGGATGAAGCATTTATTGCCCGAAAATTTGTTTAGCAAGATAGACATAATTTTTTTGCAATACTGAACTTCATGGCAACGTACCTCAATTCATATCAGATAATGTTACCAAATTATAAGAATAATTTTGTTTCACTGTATACAAAACGCAGCAGAATAACTTGCGTGATGTCTTGACTTAATGAGCGACTTCAATGCCACCTCATCTATTCAATAAACTTCTTCAGTAGCGGCGATCACCTGGGAGATAATGTATAAAGATTTATAAATATCGCTTGTAAGTACAGGCTCCCGCAAATATTGAACAAAAAAACTATGATTTAGTTTTCATTAATTTATTTTCTGATGAATTTGGGGCATAAATTTAGCGTCCTCACCTGCTCTGTGCCTCATATGATTTGGGTGACGTTGGAAGTAGTTTCAGTATGCACATTCAACGTGAAACTAACAACTCGTCCAATACTTTACTTCGTTTTTCTCTGAAGAATCTTCGCCAGTTCGTTGCCTGACCTCATAGCAGCAACTCTCAAGGTGCTGTCGAAGATTCGTGCCAGATTCATTTGAACGCATCTGTCTACACTTCAAGTCAGATGGTGCGGACTAACTTATTGAAGAATCTTTCCATCCAACAACCATCGATATCGCTTCTTTGCATGCACCATGACATGCTGAATTGCTCGAAAGTCCGCTACCGTTATATCCCTTTGATTTATTGATGCCAGAAAACGAGTTTTGAAAGTAATATTCACCTTTGGAATCATGGAGTAAAGCCACCCATGGAAGCTTAGCTTGAGCTCGGTCGGGACTTTGGACGCAAGCGTGGGCACGTACTGAAGTGGATGTCGTCTGCGCTACGACTTACCTCGGTGGTACACCTGACGCTTTTTATGCTACCACTACCTTGGCCCCGGCAACTTACCTCTGCGCGGGCGTGGACCAGCTCCAAGAACCAGCACTTCACCAGCGATTCACCGAAGGTTTTTTTTAGCACTGCAGGTACATCACCCTATTTTCGTAGGCACGGAGCATGCAGTGTTGAGGTGTTAAATCCTGTTCGTTTTCACTTATAATCCGAATAAATAATAAAGCCCGTAATTATCCATCCTTAATAATTTGTGACAAATTTGAAGAATTTTTAGTGATTTTCCAAAAATCAAGATTGCATCTTACTCGAAACGTGTGGCAACAAGTTGCACCTGCTAGACATATTTTTGCTACGATTGCGAACTTTTGTCATTAACGACCTTTTATTGCATCGAGCATTTTTTCGCCTACTTTCAAAGGTGAACTTTGCGCCTTGCCTGATCATCGTTTCCATTTCTTCAGAAATTTCAGGTTTGTCAGACGAGGGAGCGAGTTGCGGCTCCGTGGCCTCTACACGCTTATTGAAGAGGAGCCGCTACCGAAATTAGGCAGCACCAAACTAATGCGCGTGGAATTGATGGCCATTTATACCATCTTGAAACTTTACAAATTAAGAAAAGCTTTTTTTAGCCTCTAATCCATTCTTGTTTTGCTTACCTTTACATTCATTTTAACAGACCGTTCCTCAAAGTTTTGTTCGCTAAGTTTTGTTCAGATATTTCTAAGTTGGATATAAACTCAACTTTCCATCGTTATCCCATTTTTCAAGCTCACCTAAAATACGGTTATTTTATCCAATTAAGCTACAAGATCTTTGTCCTAAAAGTATTAAATTTCGCTGAAATGTTTTCTCTGAAGATATGGTGAATTTTTCTGTAATTTTATTTGCTTCTCAATTTCGAATTTGTTCTATTTTGTCAACGGGATGTAGTTATTACTCCAACTGCTACGATAATAAACGAGAAACTCACAATTACTGAATAAATTGATTATTCAAAGACTCGTGTAAATTCCTGATTGAATCTTAGAACGAAGCGATGTCTGTTCTATAAATGTAAAGTTGATGGAGTAATCCGAACCCATTTCTGAACGTCGTATTACTCGAGTAAAAATGATTTCCAGAACCTAGATCCATCTTTGCGGCGAATATGGCTCGGTGCAGTACAAAAATGGCATCTTCTCAGCGGATACAGGCAGTATGATGCTGGTAGCATTAATCAGTATATCGCTGCACACATCCTGTTCATTTTATATGGGATTTATATACAAGCAGATGTGCTTCAACCTGCAACTTACGCCTGTTTTTCTAACGTATTTTACTGCATTTACTGCTTAATAATTGGCTTTGAAATATTTTAAGGTCAAATTTTTGTCAATGGGTTCCATACTTTTCTAGCAATCTATGCTAAATCTACGGGAAAAGCAACGAACATTTCACTATATCTATTTATCCAGAGTCTCCCTTATTCATACATCCGCTCAGATTACCAGCTATCCATATTATTAATAAGCGGCAAGTTCCATGAATTACTTACTCGTGACAGGGGAATTCGCTAGTTGTGTCTGATCTTTTGCGTAAAATGAAAATACATTCGATTAGTGCCTAATCAAAAATAAAATGACCATAATTTATAAGGTTTTCTACGCTGTTATCGATCGCAAAACTCGAAAATATATGCTTTGAATGCCTCTGATCACCGATTTATCCATTAAAAGTACTTAAAATGTTTTTATCCTGTATCTTTAGGACGAGACGCCAACCTGTACCAGTTTAAAGGCATTTCAGAGTTAGTGCAATGTGGCTGCTCTATTTGAGTTGATTAATGCGTGAATAAATCGTAGGTTTCTGTGAGCGAGGTCTGGCTACGGTCCGATACAGTAAAATTTTATTGTCGGAGTTCGAGGAATTTTCTGAAGAACATGCATAGGAACTAACTTATAAAAATTGAACATGGTTCTGTAGGAAACATTAGTTCAGATCTGTTCTTTGGTGCGAAACGAAAGAAAAATATATTAATTCGTGATAGAATGCGAAGCGAGAGCATTCTATGAAGCTCTTCCCGAATCACCCGATGAATTGGGACGTGCGAGAACGAGGAAGCATCAATTAAATAAAAGGAAGTGTTGTTTGGAACGTATCCTAGATATAACTAGTGACTGGGTAGGCATCGAGAAAAAGCTATTTTCAATATTCAAGGACCGAACAAGCCGCTACCAAGTGACCTTGACATTTTGAACACAAATCATCATCAGAACAAGTTTTATTGTTCGTCTTAAGGCTGAGCCTGACGACACATTGCTTAGAGACACTCGTTGCTTGAGGTACACGAGCAAGGCCTCCCTATATTATTGGTCTCTGCGGTGCGGGACAAGAACAGTTGAATAAATAACAATGTTTTTATTAGCATTTCTCACAAGCTATATAATTAAAAGTCTGAAAGCGTACAAACTCACAACCGAGGTATTCGGGACAAAGAATATGATGCTGTTTTCAGAGGCGTAAAATATAAAGTCTGACGCTTTACTTTCTTAACATGAATTGAAAGCAGAAAATAACGAAGCTGGAACATGTTAATAGGAGAGAAAATATTAGATGTTTTTATATAATAATGACGAAAAAAGTACTACGCACAACTTATGGTTCTTGTTACCACCTCATTGACATCGAGTAAATTGTATGAGTTACACCTTGTCATGAACTGAGAAAACTAGAAGCCGCAAGAAACCGTGGTAGAAGAAAATTATTATTGCGAGAACTAAATAAAAGGCTCAACTGAACAGAAGACTAATAAAAGTATTTTTACGAGAACTAAATAAAAGGCACATTGTGCCTTTTATTTAGTTCTCTCAACGATATATTTATTCGTCTTCTCTTTAGTTGTGCCTTTTATTTAGTTCTCTCAACTATATATTTATTCGTCTTCTCTTTAGTTGATTTAACCAGTTAATTATTGATAGTACCTAATAAAATGGAAAAAACAAATATTTATATGAATGCCATATAAGTCAGGCAATGTAAAAACGCCTGATTTATATGCCACATTTATATGCCATTGCAATCACTGCAGATGATGTAAACTTAGTATTGAACATTTGAACGCCTCATAATTATACGTAAAAATTTAGCGTAGCTGTTGCTGCTTAGATCCGAAATTTAATCGGAGCCGATGTGGTCAGAGTTGTATGGTTACGATCGGTACAATATTATTTAGTTAAGGTTAGGTTGATGTCACAAGACGGTCTCTGACGGCAACATTTTCACCTCTAATTATAAGCCATAAGGTACGAGAAGGGGTAAGGAAGCTTTAAGGGAAGATGTACGCCCAAAGCTATTCGTGACAAAATTCTTTTAGAAGAACCTTTTAGAACCTACAACGATTAGATAGTTCTTGAATGAAAACTAATTAAAATAGGCTAAAATTGATCTGGGAAGCATTTTGAATTAGACTACATCAAACAAATATATTCATTAGTTGTTTTTATGCAATTCAGCATAACAGCCCGAACATATCCGATTTAGTCCGTCGCAGGACGTTGTGCGACCATCAATTAGCATACACCGAGCACATGAAATCCTGCTCGTCTAAGATAAAATTGATTCAAAGCGAACTCAATATCGAAGTAAGCAAACATTAATAAACGACATTATGACGAGTCGTGAGAAGCCTACTCGGTGATGCAGGCTAACAAACTGAAGGAAAAAGCCGAGGTAATATATTTTGATTTCTCTCGGTTCATTTTATAGAAGAAAATTAATTAATTTCATGAGCCCCATCTATCGACTAGGTCTAGTTTAAATATTGATTTTGCGGCTAAACCTAGTACATTTTTTACGATTTCGAATTTTAAAATGCAGGCTTGTATATAATTTGTTCATTTCCGGGTTTATACTGAATTTCTTGTAGTTCGTTTTTACATCAACAATCATAACTGACCATTCTAAAAGTTGAAACGGTCGCAGCCGTTCTTCACACAGAACATAGCGCACATGCGAGGCTAGGCAGAGGTACGGTGATGTTACAGTAAAAGTTGAGGCGGTCGCGGCCGTTCTTCACACAGAACATAGCGCACATGCGAGGCTAGGCAGAGGTACGGTGATGTTACAGCCGCAGCTCGGGGTACACTTGCTGGTGCAGGACGAGCTCTGGGCAACTCGGTCCCACATCACCGCTTGCGTTGTACCGAGAAGCGTTGTAAGAATTGTGCGCTTCATTTTCATAACAAACGCTGAGTTTCTATCTAAAAAACTTGATTCACGAGACAAGAATCGTGACTTTTCAGGTGGTTTTTAACTTTAGTAATTCAAGGATAAAATTCTCCCTAGCTGAATAATTGAAATCTGTGAAATCTGAATGAACTATATAGCTTTTCCTCACTGCGACGCTTCCCCAATAGTGAAGCAAATTTATTAACTTATTTTAATGTTCATTAAAATAAAATTTTAGATAAAAATCATCTTTTTTTGTGGTGGTAGCCTGCTAGAAGGTGCATTAACCTGAAGAAGGTGTCACATAAATCGTGACGTTGCTCGCATGACAATGTCAGCAGCAAATTGCAAGGCAATTGGCTCTGATTATAAATTTGTCAATTACATCAGAAATCTATCAGGTATCGGCAGGTACCTATATAATACTTTCAATTCTCATATAAAATTATAATTTAGTTGATAGTATTTCCTTACTAATATTAATTATTCATTTAATGGATTTTGTTTCATTTTCTTAAACTAAAACTTCATTCATTCAATGTGCAAGAATTGGAGTACTGATTTATTGTTATCTATTTCCAGGATCAGATACTTTCTTAATTAAGTATTTTGGGTTATCAAATTTTAGGATACATCCGACCGGGCTGAATTCCAGCGAAATTTAGAAATGTTTATGGCAGATTCAACGTACTATTCATGGCAAATTCAACAAAACAAATTAGTGAACAACGCTTACGAGTGCTAAGCAAATGCGTAGAGAGCACAACAGTTGTACTCTTCTAAGGAAGTCATAAGTGTAGGTCTGTAAAACATAGTGAACAAATAATAAGTTAAAACCATGCTATAGGTATTATGCAACACAGGTAACCTGATGAAACGTAAATATGCAACAGCACAGGTAACCTGATGAAACGTAAATAAAAGCTAACACCACGGAAAAGAAATCCCAAACACAAATATCATTAATTAAGTCATTGAGGTCGAAATTGTCTTAACCTAAAATAGTGCGAGCAACTGCGGCTTTACCGAGCGAGATCTGCTCTTATTCTGATTGGTTGCTATTTCCTGTTCGATAAAAAAGAACTACGACATTGGTAGTGAACACAATGCCCGTAGCCAGACTACAGTGATCTTCTTGACGATAACTGTAGACACCTTCAGTCACGCACTCAATCGCCGCTGCTAATCAACTAATATTCGATGTATCCCTTTCCTCACGCTGACTTTAACAAGCACACGCTAAAAAGAATTATTATTTTGTATCATAGTAAAACGTTGTATTTTCTAACGTATAAATTCATATCTCAATCGTGGTATGCATGATTAGTTAAATCCTCACGCGAGCGTCGAGTCCATTCAGCGAGTGTCTTCGGATTTTAAGATGTAAGATGAATCAACAGACTTATCATGAATTTTATCAACACAATACCGTACAGTCTTTCCAAGGAAAACCTTCGCATTGAAATCAATCCATAATCCGCTGATAATTTTTTCCAAACGCATTCCTTCCATGCTTCGTCGTTAGGATCTGGTTCCGGTATTGCTTTAATTCAAATCTTTGATAGAAGAAACGCTAATTATAAAAAATTATCTTGATAACTTCAGATCCAAATTCAGAGGTACCTGCCCAGTCAAAGTTTTCTTACCTATTTGGTTCGCCCCAGAGGAAATGGATCCGGATTAGAGGTGGTTCAGGCGCGAATCGGCCTCCAAGGATGTTCGGTCTAGGGTGATCTGCTTTTAGAAGTCAATTGCCCGGTGGGCCGAATCTGCGTAATATAACCGAAGAGAGCAGCTGGTCAAGTGCCTCTTGGTGACTCTGTTCAAACGCTGGCAAGGCTGTCTCATGATGACTCTGATCAGAGGCTGGACTGGGATAACTGCGCGAACCACGACCACCTCCCGCTCAATTAATGGCGTCGATAAATGTATACGCGTACACTTGCTATTAATAATGACGGAACGAAAGGAGAGTCGACTTTAACTTGAGATTTAGCATGATGAATTTAGCCTAGGACAAACAACCCATATACCTCCTGTTCAATACACTCATTTCTTCTGCGCACGTTGCTGTTCGCTGAGCCGCAAGTGATTGAATTGTGCTAGAACGGCTAAGTAAATAAGTTAATAAATTGTAATATTAATGCCAGCCATGGAGAAATAATTTTTGGTACTCTTCAGCGTAATGAGGATAATATTTCTGCAAACATCGGAGTTTTCTACAATCGAACTACACATTTTTCAAGCAAGTAGGCGCTGTACAAAAAAAATATATAAAGTACACAGCTCGTAGGCGCTGTCGGTCAGGTACAATCGCGTACACGCAGTGAGCGATCGTGTACACGGTACACGGTGCTGCTAGCTCCAGCTAGTAGGTGCTGTCGGTCAGGTACAAACGTGTACACGCAGTGCTCTATATGCATAAGTCTGCATGTGAGTTCAACTGAAATTATTAATTTTCCGGTGCTATTTACCAATTTTCGTGGAGAAACATGGTGGCAGAGGCAAGCTCAAAATCAGAGATAACTGCTGTACGTGGAGGCCCCGTTATTAACTTTTCGACATGGAACAATTTTTGGCCCCCTTATGAACTATTCAACGCACCATTATTTTCAATGTGTAGTGTTCCAATATTTGTTCGCAATGTGTTTTCATTATTTTCAATGTTCAATGTTCAACTTTCTTCACATTCAAGTACATGGCTAGATAAAATTTAACCCACGCCTAGCATAAGATTCTCATCTGGTCACATACGACTTACATAAGATAACATAAGAATTAAGATAATACAAAGATGACTACCGAAGTTAACTGGGTGGCCAATGTTTACAAGGAGAACAACTGGGTGGCAATCGTTGTTTCAAGAGCGGCGTTTACTCATATCATGGGTCATTTGTAATTACAAAACCCGCTTCTATTGAAGTTCGATATTTTTTTTCTCCAGACAGAATATCGTCGCCTGACAAATGCAGCCCTGGCGATATATTTAGACCGGCCGAAGATTGATTGCCTCGTGTCGAGCGTAATGAGCAGTGTTGCCGGATGGTATTTTTTCGGAAAAATTCCGAGATTTAATTTTTTTCAATTGTGTTGGTCTGAAATATTTGTGATGGCGGTACTTCCTTAGTGATATTTAAAAAAATACGAAAAAATCAAATTTTGACCTGAAACCTGCAAATTAATTAGTAAATACATTGGCTTATAGGCTTTTCTTGCCTTTTTGTCCGCGGATGACGCCATCCAACACCTTTTCAAACGATCATCTCCAACAATTTAGCGCAAGCCTGCCTTTTTTAACCATGTATCTAGTTTCTAAGCTCGTGAGGAGACGGGGATACGAGGTACAGGGTGGGGCTGAAACCGGGGACTTTTGGAATGGACCATGACCCATGACAGGCTATCCATGCACTTAGCCAGCAGCTTAGTCGACCCAACTTTCTCACGGCTCGGAAAAGTTGGGTTGGCTGCAGCTGAGTTCGGCGAAGTGGCTGCAAAAGTTTTTATTGGAGTCTGTTCGACCGTTGAGAAAGTAATACAGCATGTCTCTGACTAACATGATGCCACAGTGTAATCGTAATTTATGTCGAGTCTGGTTTGGCTCGCTTCGTCTTTCTCATTGGTATCGTAAATGTCGAATTATTGTCAAACATTATCTTTTAAACCTGAATTGTGCAACGAGTGCAATTAATGCGCTAAAAATATAATTTGTAAGCTTACGATAGACACTAATATTAGGCTCGGAAATAGTCCAAGAAATAGTTTCTTAGAATACATAAAATGTATACTATTAAATAGCATCCGTCAAAATTCCTCGTCTGTCTTCAATAAGGTATTTAATAAAGGAAAATTTCCAGCTCCAAATATATCCGCTAAATGTAATGACTGCAATATTTATTTTATATGCACGTAATTTGAAGTTGAGTTCTACGGCTGTATCTTGAAATTGTATTGAATGTTTGAACGCAGACCACATTTAAGTAGCATTAAATTTGCCTAAATTTTTTTAAAGTCGGTGATTGTTATCTAGCCTTATGCGTGATTTCTTTCCTCCCTAACTCATTTCTGAGGGACTCAATCAAGACTCAAAGGTTTTGTGCAAAACGATAACCGAAGTAAATTTTGATAACTGTTCCTAGAAGAGTTGAGTTTGATCAAAAATTTGTGAATAATCTTCTGAACAATTACTGCCGAGCATTTTGATGGGTGCCCAAACGATCAAATCTGCTGTTCGTTTGTGAAATTAGAGTGAAATTATTTTTATTTGAACGGCATAATTCTTGTTTGTCTTAAGTTTTACACATTGTTGAACGGTTCTCGATTGAAAACTATATTTAGTATTCCCAAAATATCGAGGCCTTTTCGAGTATTCTTTTTTGAATTAGAAAAGGGAGTTAGTTAGAGGCAAGCTCATTTCATCTGAGAAAATTTGTTATTGGAGAAATTTTTAATTTTTTAAGGCTTTAATCGTGTTCCCAAGTTTTGTATTTCATTTTCATGCAGCCATTTCCCAATGCTCAGCTTGATGGAAACGATGTCCGTAAAAATGCAGGCTTTCAGAACTACACAGCACGTCTCGTCACGCACACACCGAAGACAAGGTCGATAGCTGTGCAGACAAGAACTTGATTTTATTTTCTTTCCACGTCCAGATTCTTGGTTCACTCAAATTTGATTCTATGTACAACTTTGCTTTGAAATCGTACATAGAATTTAGTTATCAAGAACTTACAGACATAAAAATTAACTAATCGGTTGAGGTATATTTTCTAAAAGGGCCTTCCCTTGTCCAGTTACCAAGGACAGCGACGCGGTATTTGTTTACGCGTTACCGAGACGACGTCAAATACGGAAGTTGAAGCTCGCCTGCTGATTGGTTGATAAAATTCTACGTGTGTTGTTAAATATATCAATCTGCTCTGAGGCAGGGCAGTCTGTCGCCGGTCGGGTTTCGGATTGGAAGCTCCATAGTGCCTCCGTAAAGACCGATATTTTTCAGCCGGAAATGATAAATTTAGTGTTATTTTCTCGTTTTGCTTTATTTTGAATGTTAGTGAACAAGTGAGGCATTCGAAGAATATTCAGGAAGGAATTTACGGTATGAAATGCTTATGGATATTTCTTGTCGTTGTTTCTTAAAACAGGAATGATCAAGAGATATTAAACTGATTTGGAGTGATTCGGGCGTAGAAGCGACTTTTTTTTATACCAATTGCCCGTACAAATTTTTCGTGTAATATATTACTGAGTTTTTTTACAGAGTTTGATGGGACATAATTTGTCGAATTGAATAGCATATTTTTTATTAGAATTTTTAAATTAAATTGACGGTGTTATAATTCTGAAGAATCAAAATGCTTCCAATCTAAAATATAACAACAATAATAATATTATTGCTTTGCGCTGAATGAAATTGATTGCACAATGATAATAATTACGGTTTGTAACTAAACAGTAATTTTCAGAACAGAATAACCAATTCATGTATTTATCCCTTAATGTAGCCAATTCAAGACGTCCTCAATCCATTCAGGAGATATTATTTCATCAATGCCATGATTCACGGCAAGTTCCAAGCTTATAATTCAAATTTAAATTTTGTACACCATTTTTTAATTCTCCCGACAAAATTCGCTTCTACGCTCCAACATATCACCGCGTACCAACGACGCTTCCATGACGTACGATGACTTAAATATAAGCGCTTCCATGACGAAGCCTCACGGCACTGACGACGGATAATATAATAAGAAAATTTATTAAAATAATTATATTACATTATAAAATTAATTAGTTATCTCCAATAAATAATTATATTGAAAACATCAAAAGAACGTTTTCCATAGACAGACGAAAATGGCCACAAATGTAATGCTAGGTAAATTATTCGTCTATGCATAATATACTAAAATTTTACGTATTTTAGATTTATTTATCTTCAACTTGAAGTTTTCAGGAATGAAGGTGAAACAATTTATATGCAAGATCTAGACAGAGATTTATAAGCATCCCTAGTAATATTAGGGCGTAGCAACTCATAAGAAAATGCATGGCATCGATTGGTGCACAAAATTAAATATTTATTGAAATTCTTACAATGCTCTTCCTACACAGCTCTCTCTGATCATGTCCCATCATGTTGATGTATGATCGGATTGCATTTTAAATGTTTATCGTTACAGTTACATTATATGAACATCTTATTACAATTAGCTGCATTAATTAGATATAGACATACTATTAGCGACCCTATTTTAGCGCATTTTCTCATTTATGGAAAAAATGCACTATTGTGCTCGCCATGTCCGTCCGTCCGTCCGTCCGTCTGTCCGTCCGCGACTTCACGTTTTCGTCGACGAGAAAATGCGCTCTCTGTCACTCACTGCAGTGAGTACTGAGTTATATTTTTTCTCTTACCTTTATTACTCCGCTGGGAGAAACATTCGACCATAGCAATATTTGGACCCGAGATCACTGCAGACTGCGCTACGCTTTAGCCAACTTGACCGTGGTAGCACGCATGCTTTGGAAATTAAAATAAACTATTTAACCTAACTTTCTACATCGTGACTTAATAGAAAGGCACTTTTGTGCCAAGATATCATTTTTTTCAGCTATTCCTCATAGTAGGGACAATTGAACTTGTGAAATGTTTAAAATCACCATCATCTACCATTACAACTTTCAGGTCGCATGCTATCGCAGGGTTGCATAATTCCTTGCGAAAAGAACTGAGCGACGTTGTACGATGTGTTGGTGTTCATGCATCCCTCGTACCGCCAATTAATACTTAATTTTAGTCGGTATAATTAGAATTATTATGGAACTCATTTGGCTTAGAGCACGTCTATGACATAAGCTCCAGGTTAATGTTTTAGCGCACCTTATACACACTTACTATATTAAAAGTAATAAATAAGTTCGAATTAATTATCGATAAACTTTTACTTGGCTCCCCAGTAACAAAGAAATTTCGACCGGCTGTATGTTTCTTATCCTATGATTTCAAAACCGCCCCCTGTATTCGCGACAAAACAAACGCCAACGATAAAAACTTTTAATATGTGAATATCGTGCGCGCGCGTAATCACTATTGCATGATATCATCAACTCATTCTATTCTCACTAATATAACGTTGATATTTAGGCCAGAAACAATGCTATAATATCAGTTAAATTACCCTTCCGAAATTCGAGTTCCACTTTGGGTCTATTGAGTTGCCTTTGAGGTGAATCAGGCGGTAATCGGTCATCTGCTGTATTCCTCTGCTATATATAGAAGTATTTTTCGGAAGTCCATGGTTTGATGGGCCGAATCTGCTTAATATTGTACCCAGTTAAAATTTTGAGCCGAGACCGGCGCCGGGTTTAGCCGGGCTGGTCGCACTTTAGCAGGATGAAGCCGTGAAACTATAACCGGCCATCTGTCCCTAAAACGGCGCTGCGTCATGGCTTATATAGAGACAAAATTTTTGCTGCTCGGCAGGGACGGAACTCTGCGCTGTTTTAGCTCTGGTACTTTGATTGCCCGGCAGGGAGCTGAACAGAACAGCTAAGCAGGCCGTGCATGGGGGTGTTTTGTGAGTGGGAGGAGGGGTAGGGATTGGAAACATTGACGTGAGAATGAAGTTCATCCTCCATCTAGTTCATTCGCATGGCACGATATTTTGGGCATTTCCGGTGCCATTTGTAATATTTATTTCACGTCAGTATTTTAATACTTTGAATTACGTAAGAATTTTATAGGCTCTTCAAGTTTTAACACTCTAACAGAAACGTTGAAGGTCATTCACGCTTTTCTAAAGCGAGATATCAATCAGTTTATTATGAGAAAGTTTTCTAACATGGATATACGGAAAACGCGTTAATAACAGTAAATGTTAGAGCAAAGAAAATACCGAGGAAATTCATCATATTTTCAGTGAAAATGTGTAAACCAGCACCATCATCG
The DNA here is from genome assembly GCF_000764305.2 of Hyalella azteca. Lineage (NCBI taxonomy): Eukaryota > Metazoa > Arthropoda > Malacostraca > Amphipoda > Hyalellidae > Hyalella > Hyalella azteca. The sequence goes on along the minus strand of NW_025937440.1, from coordinate 10,831 downwards.
GTTCATAAAATTGATCGACTTTCCCTGCGTTTCAAAGCTGGTCTCCGAAATGTTTTCATTAAAGATATGGTGAATTTATTCGGCGCTTTCTTTGCATTAAAACTTTTGGAGAACTTGCGATTTCAGTATACTAATGATTTGCGTACGTTGTTAATTTTCCTATCAAACTATCGAATGACATGAAGCTAATGTAATAAGATGAATTACTAAACAAATTTAGCTCTAATACTCACTTACATCTAACTGACGGGATCATACGAATGGCTACTTTGTTCATTTTTTTAAATTAGTGCATTATGAATAATATCTATCAAGTTCAACCACATATATAGCTATTCCTCGATTTGCTAGATGATGAAGAGTCATTTGTTCCGTATTATAGTTAAGTAGTTCATAGAGCCTAGGCTGGTAAGGTGTTCAAGTGGCCTAGCTGGTACAGGCGTGGACTACGACGCGGAGAATCTGCGTTCGAATCCTGGAGCTTCAGTCGACGTTTGCAGATAGTTCATAGCAGTGAGTTATTTGATGTGTAAATTACCTCGCTAATTGAATTTGTTAGATTCTATAATACGTTGCTAAAGTCAATACGATGTGAATGTCCGTAACCAATGTCAATACAACCTGTCATTGCAGGAGAGAAGTCGAGGTGATCTAAGAGAGAGAAGGAACAAATTTTTTTAAATCGTTGTTTACAAACGGTGACGCGTAACTGCCGCGTACACCGCCAGAGCCGCCCCAGGGCAGACGTTGGGCAGGTTTGAGCAGGCGGTGCTCAGTAAGGGCTGCGTGACGGCAGGACAGAGCACACCTGGGCAGGTACTCAGAGGCTAATTAGCGCTAATACGCGGCTGCCGATATCGTCTTTATTGCGGACATTTCTGCTCTATCGCGGCTCTGTTGCGTCTCTACGTCATCTCTGCAGCCGGCGACGGCCTGCTCTATTCCCTGCCCTAAATTTTAACTGGGTAAGGGATAGAAATAATTGTTATTTAACTATCGGTGTATTCATGGTATACGTTGTTCATAATCCGGAATTTTCTATTGTCATTTTAGTTTAGAGTGTACTAATGGCCAAGTGCGGAAGATGAGGTGATATGATCATTGTTGCGTGGGAAGCCGGAGCGGAGGTATGTAGCGAGCCCATTGGGGAAGCGAGCCCACTACATGGAGCAGTGAGCCCACTGCGGGTCACGGGCCCATAGCAGGTTTCTCGCTAAGTATGGCAGATATTGGGCCGTGTTCTACAGCCGGTCGACAGTTTCACTGGGATGAAGTGTACAGATTTACGTTTTGCTAAGTGTTTGCGTTATTAAGTTATTTGTGATTAACTGTTTGAGCCCCAGATGAAAGTTTTTTTGCTGCTAAATGAAACTGTTTTCGATTACTGTAGATGAAGCTTTTGAAATTACTGTGAATTATATTTTGAAAGTAATATTTATAGGGATAATTTTAAGATCAAGTTGAGACTATGAATTAGCTTTTAAAATAAAATGTTGATACGATATAAATTGAAATGATACCTAATGGGGCAACGGGCCCATGCGTGTCACGGGGCAAAGCGCCCATGGTGGGGTCAATACCCTCTGTGAAGTCTTGTGTTACACATCATTAGATTTGTCTCAATGAGCTTTTCAAAACTATGACTAGCTTTTTTTAATTACAAATTACACTTCATATTGTATGATTTTTTGATTTGCCGCCTCAAGGCAGCAGGTTTAGTTTCTTGTTATGCGTATTTATGACCCCTTGTCGAGTTATTGACTCTTGCCTTGCCAAAAGTTGATTTCAGTCAACTCCCATGAGCCAAAAGTTAATGCGTTTTTATGGTGTTGGCTGAAATCACAATTAATTACGAATTCTCTGCATATAATCTATGGATTATGGACGAAACTGGAACGAAATTTTTTCTTATCTACTAAATATATTTTTTCTAGTCAAGGATGCATTTTTCATGTCAAGGAAAAATTTTTTATCGCAAGAATATATTTTTAAAATCAAGGATATATATTTTATGTAAATGAAATACTTTTCTTCACGACAGTGATAGATTTTTCAAGCCAAGATTATATTTTTTTCAAGTTAAGGATATGATTTTTTGAGTTGTTAATAAATGAATGAATGTCATATTTTTTATTAATTTTTCATATTCTAACTGTAAAGTGTTGTTTTATCATTTAAAAAATAATATGCAATTGCGATAAAGGCCCAATTAAGGGTGGGCGCCTTGCCCCAAGTCCATGGGCCTATTGCCCCCGGGGTTGGGGCAATGGGCCCATTTCGACACTTTTTACAAAATAGTGTTGCATTAAAAATCGAATAACTCTATAGGCGTCTAATTCACATCATACATTCCTCATTAGTTGTACCTTTAAACCTTTATTTGCTTTAATCGCAAGTTGACTAAAAATTTAAAAGCAAAGAGTAGTCCACAAAAAATTATACCTTTATAGAAAACGTTTCGGGGTCCAGCTCCATCGTCAGTTCGTAGAATCTAGAATATACATATAGAAAGTCACAAGTTAATACAATTGAAAGCACAGAATACAATTAGAACCTAAATTTACAAGTAATAGGGCATAAAAACCTATCTATTCACAATTTCAAGGGGTTAGGAGCTCACAGCTGAATTTAAACTGGGCCTAAGCTTAAAAATGTACAATTATTCGCAAATCGTAGAGGAGGTAGAAGCTAACACCCTAAAGTCACTGTCAGAAACAGGCACATCATACTGATCGGCGTGAGTGCGCACAGCCGAATGAGAGGGGCGCGATAGCAACTGTGCGGTCCAACAACTCCTGCCCTGCCCATATGCTCAGCCATCCTGGAATAAAGATTGCGTGACGTCATCCCGACGTACGCAGATGCACATTGTGCACAACGAAGTTGATAAACCAATGACGATCGCCTAGGAACAGGGAACATATCTTTATATCTAAAGAAAGAACCGATTTTGAAACTGTTAACCTGAACAATATGGAGTTTAACGTTTGGAAAGTATCTATTGAACAATACTTATAATTCTCTTGACATAGCTTCGGATGCAGGGCCGAAGTATGGAAAAAAAACAATAAATAACGTTCCTACTATCGCGCTCGAGAGCAACCTCACTGAATCGCTTCGACATGAATTTCTTGATTTAGGTATACACCAAACTTGCCGGAAATCCATTATGCGAGAAAATATTTCTTAAAAATTCAAATTCAGCATGCATAGCCTGGTATGTTGAGCAAATGCGAAAACCTCTGTATAATAATGTTTGAAGCCCATTTGACTTGAACCGGAATGAACAAAAACTAAAGAAACTGGTATTTAGGCCGGTGACTGTCGGATTTCGGAACACAGAAGTTAAAAAACGACCATTAGATTTCTTAATATTGCAATCAAGGAAGGACAAACTATTATTAGATTCGAGCTCCATGGTAAATGTGATAGAATTATGTTGCGAGTTTGGGTAATCAAAGAATGGTTTGACATGGGAGGGATGTTTGAAAATTAAAAAGGTGTCATCGACATATCTGTTATATATCATGTTTACTTGCCACTTGCTTCATTGTGCTGCGATGATACATGTCTAGTCTGCTCATATTCAAATGCCCCTCCCTTCCCCCCATACAGGGGGGAAGGGAGGGGGCATTTTTTTAAACGCATTTTTCATATTCCGCCGTGTCCTTCCCGAACGTATCAGGTACCAAATAAGCGCGTCCCACGATCGCCCCAAGCTCGACAGGTATTTCACAAGATTCTCTTTCGGCGCTTATTTCGCTCCGGCAACCGGAACCTAAAGCGGACATATAAGCCGCTGATTTATCCCGTTGGGCGAGCTTGGGGCGCGCTTGAGCCAGCAGCTGACAGGCATCAAAACTTTGATAGGGTGTGTTAGGATTTCAAAATGTAAATTTATTTGTGAATGAATTAGATGCGGAATAGATTTGTGAATATATAGGGCTTAGAAGTTTGTAATGTTCGTTTACTATCACTTATTTATCTAGTTTTATTTGTTTCTTTTTGGAAAGTCTCAAATCTACAGTTAGACTCGAATCCAAGAGTTAGATTTAAGTCAAGACTTATAGTATCACAAGAAAAGTATCAAATATGAAGTGAAATGTTAATGTGCTAATGTTATTCTTGGTTGATTTTTATTGTGTTCATTTTGAATGATGAAATAAAGTGTTTTAAAAGTATTCATCAATTTCGGGATCCTATACGATCATGTAGGCTAGGCTAGTTGGGCGTTCTGAGAGCCTCAACAATATAAGCAACAAGAGCAGCTGGTCAAGCATTCTTACTATGCTCTATGTCAGTTATTGATATTTGAATGAATGAATTGAATGAACGACTACAAGAAGACCTAGACAAGTTGGAAATGTGGGAACAAAAGTGGCAGATGGCCTTCAACGTTGACAAGTGCCACCTGCTGTCAGTCACCAGGAAGAGGAATAGAGTGCCCACAACCTACTCGCTCCATGAACAGGCGCTGGAACAAGTCCCCAGCGCTAAATACCTCGGCGTTGAAATATCAGAAACTCTGCACTGGGGGAAACACATCGAGGCAACTGCAGCCAGAGCCAACCGGTCCTGCGCGTTCGTCTGTCGAAATCTCAAGGGATGCCCAACACAAGTCCAAGTTCACTGCTATAAAAGCCTCGTACGACCGCTGTTGGAATATGCATCACCGGCCTGGGATCCGCATCAGCAGCACCTAAGAACCTCCCTTGAGATGGTACAACGCAGAGCGGCCCGCAGAATCCTGGGAGACTTTCCCCCACTTCCAGTGCCACTGAGATGGTAGCCAGACTTGAGCTGGAAGAGCTCCGTCTGAGGAGAGCGGCTGACAAAGCATGCATGCTGTACAAAATGCTGCATCGCCTAGTCGATGTCCAACCTTCTTCAGACTGTGTCAACCAGTCACACGAACAACAAGGGGGCACCAACAGAAGCTGCAGGTTCCACGCAGCAGAACAGACGTCCACCTACACTCCTTCTTTCCGTCGGCAATCAGAATATGGAACTCCCTGAGTGCAGACGTCGTGGCAGCTACATCGCTACCTGCTTTCCAGTCAGCTGTACAAGGCTGGCTGAGGGCGTACCATGACTAAAACCTTTCTATCGCTTGTTTCTCCAATTTACTTTTTTTTCTTTTCCTATCACGTTACACGTTCTCCAATGCCCTCATGTGCGTGCGCGCAACCGTTGGTGGGGTTTTTCTTCAATTGTGGAGTATCCACCCTATTATTATGAATGCATATGAATAAAACCATGACCATCTCCAGCTCATTGAATGGCGTCGTTGTAGTGCATGCGCTTGTTTGTTCAGCCATGTGATAAGATACTTTGAACATTTTTGAGCTTACTGGGTTACGTATTAATTACGCAATTTTATTGTGTATATGACACGGATAGTTCTTCGAGAAATAGATGCCTTTAGTTTTTTCTATATATATTTAAAAACCAGTGGCTGCTGGAACGACCGCAAAAAATCAATACCTGTAGCTCCTTGAGATAATTTATATCCTAATCATGACATAAATAATTAATATTTAGGCTGTTAATTTGCAGAACCAACGACTGATAAACGTTCGATTTCGTATTCAGGACCCACACATTTTTATTAAATATTCGGATATGTGAGGTTGAGATGGAATTGCTAGATATCATTAATAAATTAAACAAAATGATGTAGAGTTTAATACAACCGTTTAAAATCTAAATATTATACTTTTACTTCATGGAATTAAATAGGACGGGATGCTAATAACTCTTTTTATCTACCTGCAGATTATTCGTGTTTTACGTCAAATTAATAAATAAAGATCATTTAAATTCAGTCTATCATGCTGAAGTTGTCCGTGAGTGCCACAGTAGCGGCTGTGAGCCTCATTGTACTTCTTAACTTCTGCGCATCAACTGAAAAAATCCCACGAAAATGGGCATCTTTCTCGGCAAATATCACAGGTTTGAGCCGCTACAACGTCTCTGATGTTGATGTTAAAGCGGAGATTCTGTGTAGTATTTTAGCAACTAAAGACGGAAAGGCGAACCTCTTCTGCTTCGGACCAAAAGGCTGTGTTTTCGGACGAGTTAATCTACCTGACGTTGAAGGAGAGCAAACCCCAGGTTACAACTGCTACTATTGCCATGGTATGCATCAGAAAATTGTTATCGTTTTTAGTGAAATTTAGATTATGTCATACTAAATATATCAGCATAACTCTATTAGGGTTTGCTGTCAAGATCTTATAGTTCGCAACTGAGTTAACATTGCTGCGTAGTCAGAAGCAAAGCGTTTTCACCAAGCCTTACTGACTCGTTTCAGCTACATGGCCAGTTCTCTTGATTCCGTCCAAACTTTGCCAAATTGCTTCCGTCATATTTATTGAAATTACATGTCTTCCTGGACCAATAGAAATTACTCGTCCTGACTTTTTACTTCTATGTGCGAATTTGAAATTACCGTGCGTGGCATATTTAATTGAAGTTATCTTCATCTTCTCTGTAATTTGATATAAATAGCCACTTACACAAAACACGTTAAAACTATTTCCATTGCATACGTCTTGATGACTTCCGGACGTACATATTTTACGGAGACAAGTAACAATTTTTTATTGCGCATATAATGCATTCGTTTCTTAACGACAGGAAACATAAGAAATGTTGTACATGTGTTCTTTAAAAATACGTTGTTGGATTTTTAATTTGGTGTCTCACTTTAACATTGGTTGATACAAATTATTCATGTCGGAGCTAAATAGATGGAGAACGAAGCTTCAGTTAACTGGAATATTCCTTGCAATTCCGCAGTTTGCCTTCACGACAACAAAACTCTCCACGAAGGAGAAGTGGTTCCTGACACTTTCTGCCCGAACTTCAACCTGACTTGCACCGAGCGTGGCATGGTCAGCCAAGCGAATGGTAGGTTCCAATGAGAATCAAATGTGGCAACGTACGTTCGGAGCTTTTTACCATAAGTCGATACCTCCCAAATGCTTTGTTCATAGGCATATATTCTGCCGCTTCTTCACTTAACCAAAACCCTACTACAGACACCTAACCAACCCTAATTATGCGCAATGCACCTCTTCATCTCCTATACTATCGTTTCATTTCTCTTTTTCCTACGTGGCAACTCTATGCCAACTCTTGTTTTTCTTCACTGCGCTAGTGGCACCGCACACACTCTCACGAACAAGAAAAATATGCATTAATGTTTTTGTCATTATTTCAATAACACTTCACACGGTCGTGTTTTTTTCTGGATAAAAATCTAAAACATTAGGTTTCTGAAATCAGAAGGGACGAAAATAAAATATAGTTAAGGTACAATATTATCGCTCGAACCGAAAACCAAATCAAACACACCGAAGTGCTTGTACGAAAATGTGTTCCGTGTGCACTATAACCAATTGCAAGAGAGTGCTTCGTAATCGATCAGTTTGAAAAAAATATACATAACTAAACTTTATCTCTTCATCAGTAAGTTCAGTGATTTGGCGCTTGCGCTTACTTGGGTCATCTTGACCCACTTAGGCCCGGGAATATGGTGCTTCAGTACTAATGTTCGTTCACTTTCTGTATTATGTTTATTTGTGCGTCATTACGTATTTATTAAATATGATTCTTATGTTTTCTGAGTGATTAACTAAACTCTGATTTTCATTTCCGTTCAAATCTGTTGAATAATTCGTATCATATTCCAAGGTGTACCACCGCTGACAAGCTGCACTCCGCCCTTCGTGCAACACCCGTTCGGCTGCATGTACTTCAACATGACCAGAGGGCTGGAGTTCTGCAAAGCGAAGGCTTACTGCCAGTCCCTTGGGGCTCAACTGGCGTCGCCCACCACACATGACAACTTCCTCGCACTGATGGATTACATTCTGACTTTACCCGGTAAGAAATTTACACTTCAGGGGCCGTACATTCACAAATAGTTATTATTTTTAATTCCATCAGCCAATCACTGACAGAATTTTAAGCTAAATTCAAAAATCACAGACGAGGAATTGTCCGTTACCTATAATTAGGCGGCTACGTGTATTGTACTGACGATTTATCAGCGTGCGTGCCCAGCCTAATAAATGTTGGCTTTATAGCCCATTATAACCAGAGCAAATGTATAGTGGTTATTGTTTCAAGCATGGGGGGGTTGTGAAAATATTAAGACATTCATATTAAAATGTAAAAATTTCCAAATAATCGAACGCCCTCAAAAAAATGGCACAAAGTTTGTATCAGGGCACAAACGCGAGGAGATTTTTTAGCTTGTAAAGAAATATGAAGGATCTCATGGATGTCAAAATTAAATATAAATGCGAAAGTAATCCCAATTTTATGTTCATCTAATTCGTAAGATTTACCCAATATAGATGAGAGAAATGTTCAAAAAAATTTTAATGATGAGCTATTACGAGTAGCTTATAAAACTTGTACGTTTTTGAACTCAACTATGGAACAATTTATTTTCCTATTCATCTCAGGTTGCGTTAAATCAATGTGCAGTCTTTCATGTTTGCCGAAATTATGAACGTGTAATTGCTTTTATTTTGAGATAGGGCGGCATACAAATTATAAACACGATCAGGTAAAAATATTTTAAATTTTGATATTTCGAAATCTCAGAGTATTTTTGACAATCGATCGATGCGCCGAATGACGATAAAACCCATGTTTGAAATTTAAATTCTGGACATCTAATTGTCTAAGTATTCATAACACAGGCTTTACTGGGCAGAAGTTCATTCAATGGGCAAAATGCGTGTATTTAACGAAAAAATTAATTACCAGATAGAGGGCATTTTATTAAAATAGCTTCTAATGGGTCAAAAGTTTACGACGGAGGTTGTTGTACATAGCCTTTAAAATGTTTACGCTATTTTCTTCAACATCAGGACAATATATTTATTTCATTTATTCCTAACATTTCATTCTTCAACATTAGCAACAGCGGCACGGAACTTCTGGGCCGGTGTTTACTACATCAACGGTAACTGGAGCTATGAATCGAACGGTCGCTGGCCCGGACCTGACGGTCAGTACGAGTGGCTCTCGAACCTGCCCGTCTACCTCAGTGGCTGGGACTGCGTCACTATCAGCTCAAAAACATCCAGTCAGAGTAATGTTTACTATGCGTTGGCCAACATCCAATGCACCTACACTTTGTCAGTCATCTGTCATGCCTGGAACCTAGAGATCTAGGTCATCTGTCATAGGTACTTGGAACCTAGAGATTTAGGTCATCTGTCTTACCTGGAACCTAGAGATCTAGGCCATCTGTCATGCATGGATCCAAGAGATCTAGGTCATTTGTTATGCATGGAACCTAGAGATCTAGGCCATCTGTCATGCATGGAACCTAGAGATCTAAGTCATCCGTCCTGCCTTGAACCTTAATATCTAGGCCATCTGCCATGCCTGAACCTCGAGACCTAGGCCATCGTCATGCATGGAACCTAGAGATCTAGGCCATTTGTCATGCATGGAACCTAGAGATCTAGGCCATTTGTCATGCCTGGAGCCTAGAGATCCAGGTCATCTGCCACGCTATGAACCTAGAGGTCTAGGTCATCTGTCACGTCATGAACCTAGAGATCTAGGTCATCTGTCACGCCATGAACGTAGAGATCTAGGTCATCTGTCATGCATGGAACCTAAAGAACAAGTTCATCTGCCACGCATAGAATAGAAGTGTCGGCATTGAAGAATTTAGGCCCATGGCCTGTTGTCGATTATTGACTTGTTCGTGACTTGATTCGCAAGGTATCCGGCCTTTGGAACCCTATCTTTCCAAAATTGACGATTGATTGAGATTGCTGCTGGACTTATTACCTAGGTCCGTAATTTGCTAGGCATTTTGAGACTGAACATATGCTCCTACATAGCTTCGTCTAGTCTGTTTTTTAAGGCGTTCATACTCGGAGAGTCAACAATGCTATCAGGGAGGCTGTTCCACATGTCGGTGACTCAAAGCGAGAAGAAATTGTGTCGCATGGAATGCGTTACAACGCAGTTTTTTAGTTTATAGCTGTGGCCCCTGGTGTTGTTCTTGTTTCAAATTCTAGTAATCCTTCATGCATCTTGTATAAGCCATGAGTATACATGTATGTTTCTATGAGGTCCCCACGCAGACGTCGATCACCGAGGCTTGGAAGCTTCATAATCTTAATCTTTCCTCATAGAACTTGCTTTTCAAGCCCGGAACTACCCTTGTTGCGCGTTTTTGAACACTCTCTATTAAATTTTTGTCCTTTTTTAAATTTCGGTGACCACACGACGCTTCCAAACTCTAGGTTCGGGCGCACGACAGCAACAAACAACTGCTTCATTGCTTCTACATCTAGGAACTCGAAAGAGCGTCTGATCAGTCTAAATCGCTTATTGGCATTATTGACCTGACCTTCAATATGCTTAGAAAATTTCAACTCATTATCGATATTCCTAAATCTTTTTCCATTGTCGACTTCAACATCATCACTCTGTCGTTGCAACCGTGTCTTCTCATACTGTAATCTTAATTGCTGTTCATTATTTTTGCCTAGGGGGAGGATAACTTTACATTTGTCAGGGTTAAAACGCAGCTGCCACTTATCAGCCCAGTCAACCAGCAGTTTCCGTACACCCCCTACATTTTAATATCAATACCAATGGTATAATTCTATCGTCGCACATCCCACGATGTCTACAATAATGTGCTTAAGCAGCGTCTTCCATTTTAACATGGGACTCGGCGTCAAAGACCCAACGTAAAACGGCGTGTAAAAGGACATAATCTCACTATAAACAACAACCTGGAGTCCCTAACCTAACCTTGGTTTCCCCCAGATAGTTTGTCGAG
>NW_025937439.1:0-379 GCF_000764305.2 Hyalella azteca | reverse complement strand
GCCCAAATGAGGGCGGATGAACGATAATCAGAGGCGGCGATCCATCGTGGCCTGGGACTGCTATGTCCCAAACAAATACTAAGGATACTAAGGAAGCGAGCACAGCGCTGCCAACACTAGCAGCCACTAGTGGTGGCCTCTTCAATATCAACCGTCACTGACTATTAGTGGCCACGTGGGGCCACGCAAGTACGTGGGCCCACGCAGGCACGTGGCGCCACGCAGGTACGTGGGCCCACGCAGGTACGTGGGCCCACGCAGGTACGTGGGCCCACGCAGGTACGTGGGGCCACGCAGGCACATGGGGCCACGCAGGCACGTGGGGCCACGCAGGCACATGGGGCCACGCAGGCACGTGGGGCCACGCAGGCACATGGGG
>NW_025937438.1:0-272 GCF_000764305.2 Hyalella azteca | reverse complement strand
ATAAACTTAAATAAGTTGATTAAAAATAAACTAAGATTAGTTAATTAAAAAAATAAACTCAAGTGAAACTAGTTAAAAAAACTAATGAATAGAAGTTTAACGGTAAATTAAAGTAGGTATAATATAGAACAATGTTAAACAAAAATGTAAAAGACATTAAAGTAACAAGGAAATAAAGAAGGAAATAAAGATGAATGTTATAGGGAGCAACTTGTTAATTTTAAATAGCAGAGTAAACTGTTGAAGTAAGAGGACTGTTAAATTAAGTTGAA
>NW_025937437.1:0-291 GCF_000764305.2 Hyalella azteca | reverse complement strand
GTGAAGATCTGGGTGAGGGTCAGGTGAAGATCTGGGTGAGGGTCAAGTTGAGGACCTGAGTAAGCGGGTTGAAGGTCGGCCTCAACTCGACCTTCGCCCAACCCTCAACCCGCGTACCCTGGTCCTTAGACTGACCCTCACCCAGATCTTCACCCCGACCCTTACTCCGACCCTTACCCCGACCCTAAAGGCGACCCTCACCTAGATATTCACACCGACCCTTACCCTGATTCTTACTCCAACCCTGACCTCGACCCTTATCCCGACCATAATGGCAACTCTCACCTAGAT
>NW_025937436.1:0-1938 GCF_000764305.2 Hyalella azteca | reverse complement strand
CGAAAGTGCGACACTGATTTGGCTCTGATTCAAAATAAGGTGTTGGTTGAGTGGCCCAAAAAGCTTCTGTCGCTTTCTCGTGAATTTAATTAGAGTGACTCAACTTTGCCTGACGCAATTGCGGGAAACTTTATGGGCTTCAGTTTATGTCTAAACATTTGAGCTTGCGGCTTTTCAGAGCATTTATAATTCGTCTCATCATCGCCCACTAAATTTGAGCTCTTCGTATTCGTTCAAATAAACCTCGGTTACTTAGGTAAAGGACGCGTTAAGTTGAAAATTCACTTCGAATATTCTTGAATGTTGATTGACTGATGCCCCATGCTGTCTCGTGGGAATAATCGTTGAATACATTGCATGAAAAATTATCAAACTTTATCAAGAAAATTTTCATTCATTTCCAAATGAAACTGTTATTAGTCTAGCCAGTGAGAAACGTATTTTACCAATTTCAGTTTATATGTATAATTTTTTCTAGTGTGCCATTCAATTAATGAATGTTCTTGTCTTGTCTTGAATGAAGATGTCCCACTAAAAAATGCGGTGCAATTTTAAATACAAAAGACAATTGCACGTGTGATTATGTAGAGTAAAGTGATCAGCCAGATACGAATTTTCAAATTAGTTGCAACAGCTATTCTAAGATTAAATAATACATGTGCAAATGTAACCGCGTGTGAAAATTATTTAAATTCTGGTAAGTGGCACTTACTCCACAATTTTTATAGATATTCAAAATTGATTGGAGCTTCTTTTTTTGGCCTATATCCTCTATTTGACCTGACGTTATTTCTGGTAAAGTGAATCTAAAACCACAAATAACGGATTATTTAACCACACACTTTACAGAAAATGCCTCTTTTCACTTGACTTAGAGGCTTATTTACTCAGTCCCAAGCGCCGTGGAGAGTCCCTAAACAAACCTTGTTTATAAATTTATTTAATTTTCATCGGCGTTCAACAACCCTCGGTTGTCGGAGGACTCAAACCCTCTTTTTGATTGTCCATCGCCCTTGTCACGCCTCGATTGCCGTCATGAAATGCGCATACCATCGAGAAATTTTACGCAGCAGCTGCTGACAACAGGGAGCGCAGGGCGACGAAATTGGAGATGCATTCCGATGAAGGTGAAGATGTGAAAGGAAAATTTAAAGGCCCGGAGATGACAAAGTAAGAGCGGCATTCCGACGAAGATAGAGACGCGAAACGAACAAAAATGTAACGGCGAGTGTGATTGACTTTTTGGCCTTGTGGGAGTGTCAACCTTACCCAGCTTTGCCCGGCAAAGGGCGTATTGGTGCTGCGTGATGGTGATGCGTGCAAACGGAATGCGAGCAGCGTTCAAACGAAATAAGGGCCGTGTTCTGGCGAAATAAGGGCCGTGTTCTGGCGAAATAAGGGCCGTGTTCTGGCGAAATAAGGGCCCCGTGTTGGCGAAATAAGGGCCGTGTTCCGACAAAATAAGGGTCGCATACCGACGAAATAAGGGCCGAGTGCCGAAGAAAGAAGGGATACGTTCCGACAAAATAAGGGGCGCTAGCCGGCGAAATGAAAGTAATTTAATCCCATACTCCATGATAAAATTAGCTCAACAAATTTGACAAATAACAGCCGGTATTGACAGTCGAAAGGATAGCTTGTCTAAAAATAACCTAAAGTTTTCTGATTGATTCCTAATAATTTATTATATAATTTGAACATAGCAGGATATTGAAGCAGGATTGCAGGAATACAAAGCAGGATATTGAAGTTCTGACGACATCCTTCAAAGTTACGCATGATGCGCTAGGCTCGCCCAATTCTCTTGTATCTCTGGCGAGACAAACGTAACTTTCTGTCGAGCATCATGGCCGCCATATCGGCAGCCACTTGGCTGCGGATATTCCACTGCAGATATTCCAGCTAATATTTTTATATGAGATCCTGGCGTGGGCATAG
>NW_025937435.1:36162-91275 GCF_000764305.2 Hyalella azteca | reverse complement strand
TTTTACCGATTCCCATCAATTTTAACCACTCTTGATTGTTATTTTTTTACTCAAGTACATAAACTTTTACCGTTTTACCGATTCCCATCAATTTTTACCACTCTTGTAGAAAGCTACGGTATTCCTGGCGTGAATAGGCCAAGACTTCAACTTAAATTTTGATTAAAAAGGGTGGGGTGAGAGAGAAATATGTGAGAGGAAATATGTAATGATTTAATCCAATATTTTATATTTTTTATCACAAATGGCTTCCTGTAAAAGAAAGAGAAGTAAATCAAGTGTTGAAATGTAAATTGTGCCGACTCTGACACCGAGTTGGCGCGAATTTAGTAATTTTTCAACATATATAGAAACTATTGAAAATAAAAATGAAAATAAGTGTGGCATTGTGAAGGTAATATATATTTAAAATGTTTATTATATTCGCTTTTTGCGCAAGCATTGAAATATCGTGAAAAAAAACAATATCCGAATTAAGTAAAATAATGTAGGGATTATTATAGTAGATGTATTTTTTATGTACTTTTAGAATATTCCATATTAGAGATTTGATTTTATTTTTTATATTTTCGACGAATTTTTTAAAATAATTTTTTAATTTTTTGTAATATTTTCGCATCATTTATTGTTCATATTTTTTAAAATAAAGTATACTGAAGTTAACGTAAAGAAATAAAATAAGGTTAAATTTTTCCAAATAAAAATTTGATTATATTAAACATTGATGACAAGAGAAAATTTAACGATTTTTATATTATACTAGAGTTTTGTTTGGCATTTACAGCTTCGTCTGCCGGAAGGAAAGCTGTGTACTGTAGACGACTTCGAGTCTATGAAGTCTCAGCTGATGACCAAGCCACTTCGACAGAAGGTACGGGAAGTTTATCCTGGGGCCATACTTTCAAAACTCGCTAAGTGAACGTAAGTACTTACGCTCTATTTTCTTGTCTATGATTAAGTGAACGTAAGTACTTACGCTCTATTTTCTTGTCTATGATTGGTGGATTTTGCTTGAAAGGCCGTCAATGATTGGCTGATGAACTTACGATGTCTTAACTTTTTTTGAAAGTATAGGCCCTGGTATCTATCTGCAAGATTCGATTGAAGAGAGGGACTTCATGTCCGTGAAGGAATTCGAAAATTTAACAGGACCGCGCAGCGTATATGCGTGTCCAAAAAACCTCAGTTACGAAGATTTACTGGCGGGACATTACTGAGCGCGAGGTGCTGTATGCGGCAGATACACTGTTAGAAAAAAACGGTGAAAAAACGGTCCCACCGGCATCCTAGTGGCCGGTCGCCCCGTGAAAATAAACTGTTTCGCCGTTTTTATCAGACGTTTTACGGATTTCTGGTGTTAAATTGGAATAAAAACGATGAAACGGTGTTTCTTTTCACGTACCGACCGGCCACTGAAACGCCGGTAATACCGTTAACGGTCATTTTTCTAACAGTGTATTGATGGATCGCTTATGCGCAAAGAAACGAAGGTATATTGTTGTTCTTGGTATTTTATTTACATTTTGCGTAATTATTGATAATTTAAATTCATTATTATTTATTGAAATTTATTTTAAGATATGCATTTAATGAATACTTATTGTATTGTGCGCAGGTTTGGAATTTTCCAAGATTCCCCTCGATGTTGAAGTTGTTGGAAGAAAATTATGGCTCCACTATTCCTGGCGTCAATAGGCCGTACACTGTTTGAAAAAACGGTCCCACCGGCATCCTAGTGGCCGGTCGACCCGTGAAAATAAAATGTTTCGCCGTTTTTATCATATGTTTTACGGATTTCTGGTGTTAAATTGGAATAAAAACGGTGGAACGGTGTTTCTTTTCACGTGCCGACCGGCCACTGAAATGCCGGTAATACCGTTAACGGTCATTTTTCTAACAGTGCACCTGTATTTTGGGTCGTACGGGTCGAGCTTCGCATGGCATACCGAAGACATGGATTTGTACAGGTAATTCGAATTTTTTTGTCCGCTAGCTGTGTTTGTGACAGCGATATCCATTGTTATTATATCTTACAGAAGCTAAAGAGTGTATTTTTTTCAAATGTTACTACCCCTGACAGAATGGAGTTTTGTTAACTCACAGGTCATCAGAGTTTACTTTAAATATTGATTATGTTAGTCGTGCAATCTATTATTAATGTCTATATTGATCTTGTAGCAGGTTAATTGAATGGAGAGATATATTTTAAAAATTACCTTATTTCTACACTGGTAGAAAAATTACCGTTAACGGTATTACCGGCGTTTCAGTGGCCGGTCAGCACGTGAAAAGAAACACCGTGTCGCCGTTTTTAGTCTAATTTAACACTAGAAATCCGTAAAACATCTGATAAAAACGGCGAAACAGTTTATTTTCACGGGGCCACCGGCCACTAGAACGCCAGTGGGACCATTTTTTCACCGTTTTTTCTAACAGTGTAACGTTTTTGTCAATATCACGTTACGACAGTGTTTTTGATTTCTTTCTTCTCTGCAGTGCATCCTATCTACATGCAGGCATGCCTAAACAGTGGTATTCGATAGCGCCAAGAGACGGGTACACATTTGAGACTTGGCTGAAGGGAAAAACAGATTTCTATTTAGGAGAATTGGAAGGTTAGGTTAGGTTATATTTGTTATCACGAATGTTGGCTGATATCAGGTCAATGAAATGTTTTTCTTCACGTTGGTGATAGACTTTTGAAGCCAAGATTGAATTTTTTCAAGTTAGGTATATGGAGAATTGGAAGGCTGCCCAGCCTTCATGAGGCATAAATGTCTGCTGGCATCACCGGAAGCCATTCAGAAGGCCGAAAATATCCAGTGTTATAAGGTTAGTTCTTCTTGCGAATGGGTTAGTCACAATTATTTGCCGTTATTTTATTAATTATTATTGTAATTTATTAGTAAAATTATTTTGGTTTCCTCGAAGTCTAGGTTGCAATTTTCTATATACTAAATGAATCGAAAGGCTATGTTCTATTTCTAAATATTTCAATATCCTCCTAGTCGTTGATTTAATAATCTCACTATTACTTGTAGGTATTGTTATTTATTCAGTCCAGTAGAAAAAGTTTTACCGTAGAAAATAAAGGAACACGGTAACTGAATTTATAGGATATATGAATGTGGCTGAGTTATGGTCATGTGTGAAGAAAATGGTTATGTATGCATATGATGCTTGAGTACCTAAAATTAATTGTAGATATATCTCTTCTCGATTCAAGTCACGAAAACTACAAGAATCATCGGGAAGACGCCATGGGCCTATATGTCGAGTGGCGATATTTGTTTATTTTTGTTGTGGGTGAGTAATGGCAGATGGCAATTCTGAATGCTTGAACGAGGAATTCCAACTTTTTTAGAGCCGATTTCGTCTCTATATTAGATCTTCTAGTTTATATTAAAATAAACCTTTGAAAAACCTTTAAATAAACCTTTCCAGGCGATCCAAGAGGCTGGTGACAGGATTGTCACCTGGCCGTTTGCGTACCACGCGGGGTTCAATCGCGACTTTAATTCTCCAGAGGACAATTCTCCAGAGGACAATTCTCCAGAGGACAATTCTCCAGAGGACAATTCTCCAGAGGACAATTCTCCAGAGGACAATTCTCTGAAACTGCTATTACTATAACTAATGATATGCAAACTAGGGCATGGCTTAACAAAATTTGTAGATAGAATCTCTTTTGCATTGAAATTATGATAGCCAAAATATAATTCCTATCACTTGTTTTTAATTGTGCCATTTCATGTAAATTAATTAAAAGCAACCT
Source organism: Hyalella azteca (assembly GCF_000764305.2). Classification (NCBI taxonomy): domain Eukaryota; kingdom Metazoa; phylum Arthropoda; class Malacostraca; order Amphipoda; family Hyalellidae; genus Hyalella; species Hyalella azteca. The sequence continues at coordinate 87,500 of NW_025937435.1, read as the reverse complement.
CATTCAGTTGAAAACAAATTTTTGATGCAATACGTCTTACAAAAAGTACAGGACAAAAAATTTTCCTTGTTGTTAAGGAATGACTGAGTTTAAATTTGCTTATCCTCTATAAAATAGAGCATTTGACAACCATTTCAAGAAGGGTTCAAACTTCACCCATTTAAACTTATGCCGCAAAGGACTTGTCAGCTAATGGATTTCCCTGGGGTGGTTTTAAAAGTGTAACTGCTTAATGAATTTTTTTGTGCAGATATATTTATATACGTATACAGATTTTCTCAATAATGTGTCACATAGCCTGAAGATTTCATTTTTAGCAGTTATTACACATCTACAATCATCACATACTATCATGGCAAGCAATGCATTCAAGTGCCGGGTCTTGCTGCGCCAACTCCCTGCAGCTGCCGTGGGGAGGGGCTGGTGTGCCATGCCAAGCCTCGCTCAAGTGTGTGCTGATGCTGGCAGTGTGAAGTGTGAAGGTGAGCCTGGCATTTTGCTCCATCCTGCACTTATAGTTTATTGGCAGGGTTGTATGTTGCTCTGTTCATGGTGGGGAATTGAATCCAAAGTTTTGTAATTTACACATTTCCAGACAAGAATTTCCATTTCGAACAATTATTCCATTACAAACAATTATTCCATTGCAAACAATTATTCCATTACAAACAATTTCCATTATATTACAATCAATTATTCCATTACAAAAAAATCAATTGCATTTACCTATTTAGGAAATAACTAAATGCTTCCTATGTTGAGGAAACATTTTCCTGAGGAACATTTTTCACCTTACTTCACTGTTTCCTTTTTGCAGTTTTGGATGCTGGGGCTGCCTCCTCAGCCCCTGAAGTTCCAATTGAGAACATCAAGGAGGAGCTGTTGGATGCAATGGAGATTATAAGTGTAAAGGATGAACCATTCAATTATGATGAAAAGGTACACATGTTAGCTGGCATCTGAAAACTTGATTATGATATAATCTTTTGTCAAAAGCAAAAAATTTTGAATAAAAAAATGTAAAATTTGACATATTTTATATTTGCATGTATCTTGCAAAACAATGTTTTATACTAATGATCATATGTGCCAAACACAGCAAGATTTTCCAGAAAGATTTTTTTCTCATTAACGGAAATATTTTTTATCTGTCTTGGCAGGCCCGTGAGCTCCCCAGCCCTGGTTGTTGGGACCCGCCAGTCCCTCCTGCCCCGCTGTGTGTGCCCTGCAAGAGGGAAGCACCAAGTGAGGCTCATGAGGCTCCCCACGCCCCCCAACAACCCTCAGCCATGGCAGGGGTGACAGAAAAACAGGTGGGGAGTGTTTGCCGGGATAAGAATCTTCATTTTGTTAGGGGCATATCCTATGTTGTTTTATTGAAAATAATAATTTTGAGTGAACTTTGTATGAAGATCAGGAATAAAATTAGTGAATCTGTGGATCTCTTTGTTGCTCAATCAATGACTTGTGTTGAAATTTTGATATCAAGCATATAATATTCATGAAAATACTCTCTGTTGAGTGAAAGTCTTCTTTAAGCCAGCAGCTCTGCAATAAATTTTTTTCTTTAAATTTTGAAGACCTTGATATGTTCATGTCAAAATTCCTAAGTATTTTTCCTGACACTTGTCCAAGGATAGGTAGAGAGGAAGGATATTATTAATGCGAGGCAAGACCCTCAGAATATTTTTGTGAGGCAAGACCCTCAGAATATTTAAGGCATCATTCCTCGTATTGAGTCTGCATTCACCAAGACAATATTTATTGAAAAAATATTATGACCACATTTTTACCATTTTCAAAAGTCATTTTCCTGTGCCTGCAGTCATTAACTTATAATCTAGTTTGTTAGTGGGTTTGGTCAGCCATGTGCTCCTTGGAAGGATGTTCCCAGTGAGGCTGTCATGGGCATCAGTGCATCAGGAGTGTGGGGTGCTGGCATGCATATTTTGTATGATTATTTGTTTTATTACACTTCATTCCTGGTTTTAATATTTGGTAACATTGTTCTCATGATTCTAATTTTGTTAATTTGTATTTCGCATATCTATTTTAACTTATCATTCATATTATCATTGTGTTTTTGTTAATATTACTGACGAAGCTGATCTCTAAAAAAATTCTCTTTACATTGCAATGTTCAACAATTTTCTTACAAAATTTAGTTTCTGAGTAGAAAACTTAAGTAATAAGTTGAAGTTTTTCATACATAGCGTTTGCTAAGAAGTAACCTGTTAATTGCTGTAATTATCTGTCAGGTGACAATGTTGATACCATTTGTCCCTGGATATTTCCTGATTGATGTCTTCCTTGTTGAAGATAATATCCTCCACATGCGATATGTTCATAAGCATTTCCTTGTATTAGCCTTTCCTGTTTATCAAGTCACGCCCCTGGTGACATCAAATAGCGAAGCTATAAAAGCTGTCTCAAGCGATTAACTTCAGTCTTGGGCCGAGAACAGTCGTGAGTAAGCCATTACTCCTGTTCGTATCCAATGCAAGAGAACATGTAAAGGCAAGAGAAAATATAACTGTGCTGAATGTAAGTATTTTACTAATTTGAAGACTAACTTAACAAGTCACATTATGTTCAGGCACTCGGGTGAAAAACCTCTGCGGTGTCCTGACTGTAAATATTCTTGCGTCAGAAAACCTCAACTGAAAAGGCACATTGCATAGACATTCTGCATAGAAATACCTGCTCTAAGTAGGCATGTCCGTCGCAAGCATTATAATGAGATTCGGACAAAAGGAAAAAATTTTAAATTTGTATTTGTAAATGTGGTTTGTAATCCTTTGTATATTAAAAATATTTTATATTTTAGTTTTAATTCTTTTTAAATGTAAGGGCTAGCTGTGCTGCCACTGGCAGTGCTCGAATAACTGATGTTTTTCAAGCTACTTTGATGTTTTATTTTCAACGGAAGTGTTTTTTGTATGGAACGCAGACCAGGCAGAGGCTGAAATAAAATCATTAATTTCATAGCAACTTTTCTTGTTTTTCTTTCTTGTTTTGTGTTTTCTTGTTTTTTTCACTTGTTGGGGCTTGAATGCTGTTCATTGGAATATCAGCATCCATTTTTCTTAAAGACTTCATGAGGGGCTGGAAGCCATCAGTGTTGTGATAGTGGCAGTCATGCTCCTGGGGGTAAATGTGTTGCAGTTACCCCCAGGTTTACTGACTGATGGTTACTAACTTTGCTGCTGGTTTTCTGATACCAGAATACACTCTTGTATTGTTGTACAAGAAAACCGAAGGGGGCGATCGGCAAGAGAAGTTGAGACTGACGAGCGGCGTGAAGGAACTGGCTTCCAGTTTAGAGTCCAGTCACCCTCCACCAAATGAAAAGCGAAAGCTTTTTACATGTGAATTTTATAGCCACGAGTGTTAACAAAAAATAAATGATCCTTACTTCAACCTTAAATGCCTTCTATAACTCTCCTTGTCAGCATAAGTGACATGCCGGATCAGTGGCAATGAATTAAAAAAATTAAGATCGGACCATCATAATAGCCTAATAAACCAAATTTTTGTTAACATTGTAATTACAAAAAACGGGATAAAATAGTTTATCTGTCATCACATTTGTTATAATCGTAATCGGGCAGAATTGAAATAGTTCATAATGCTCAAGTTCCCACTAAAAACTCTTTACGTTCACCGTCAGTATTGCACAGTTAGAGCACGAAATTTAGGTCAACCAATAATTCACATAGGCGAAACGACAGCAGGGAACACTGGATATAGTCAATGGATTTCCAAGTATGAAATAATGTTTGCGTGAATTAAGATGAACGACGACTCTTTTAGGGTAACTACTTTCTTGACCAGTATGAAGATCTCAGATCTTCGCCAGGAGAGATATACCTTTGTCATCATATCTCCATACGTGATCCAGCACATTTTGATTAAATGTACATGCTATGTGACCAATCAGTTGAGTAATAACAATTATTCATCTGCAGTCATTCATCAAAACAAGGGAATTACAACATATCAAAGGTAACCTAATGCCACACACTGGCCTGGGTCACGCGGGATAGGGAAACTACTGCCTAATGGAGGTCAATGAACGAACCAAAATGTTAGTTACATTACGTCGACCAGTTCAACCTCGTGTATATCCAAAAGAAGAACGTAGCTCAATTCCTGACGTTATTGCCTTGAGCGTGGTATAAGGCTGTGCCACAATAGAGATTCGATAAATTAAGATAGCAGCAAATAGGATATTCTGGATGGCTTCAGCGCCCCCCCCCCCACAATGGTTAATGAATCGAGAAAATACATTGCTTTACGACGCAAGTTTTGGCCAAATTTACAGTCTGCTGATCGGGCACAAGGCTGTAGAAGTTGTTTTTTTACTTTCTAGTGAAAACGCAGGCAAGATATATCAAAATATCAATTTCTTCTAATCATAGAAAATATGATATTCCGCGGGTTTCACCCTCAAAAACCCATTGTAGTTTTACTGGCAAGGCAACTTTCGGCAGTTGAGTCAATGGCTGCGATTTAAGACGCGACTTGCGGTTAACGCAATGATGCACATGTCGTTCATATGGATGTCTCGTTTTCAGTCACCTGGACATTTCAGGGGCAATTGTAAATTTCGGGAGTTATATACAAGGCCATATAAAGTGACCAAGTTCTGGGGTATAACGAGTAGAATCCCTAAACAATTTAGAGTCGCCCCAGCCCAAATCAGAAGCTGCCGCGTCTGTAAATTTTCACTGGGATGGGGCTCCAGACAGCATTGAACATGCTAATCGACAAGCTAGTTCAACGAACACATACCGAAGCAGGAAACTGTGTTTTGTACCATTATACCATTTCGACGAATAGCAATTATATCGAAGAGATGGCACAGGGTATCCAGGAACTCAAGAGTCAGCAACGAAAGACACAGATTTTGCTAGTTACCCGAGAAGGTTGACTGCATCTGTGTAGATCGATCACGGGACACGATCTACTTTGCTACCCTACCCTTCTGCCCATATATCTGAATGAATGGCGACCGGAAATAATCCGCCTCTGGGGAAGCCTCGACGCGGCTAAAATACAGGTTATTACTATCGTAGAATCAAATGATGATAATTGTGACGAGTCCAATAACGATAACCGCCAGGTCGAAGGCACTGTTGAGGTAAGTTGTAAGAGATCGCGCCGTGGTAGGAAGATGCAATTTAGAACTAACAACGCTTACATTTACTAGAGATATTAGGCTCCTCTGTGTAGGAGTAAAAATACGAATCTATGGTATTAATGCACGTTTAGTAAGATTAGCTACGCTATTTTAGTAGGGATGTCGTGTAGTGCCCAGCGGCAATGTAGCGGGAGAACTTCGCTCCATACAGCGAAGTCACTGGGTCTCTGCCCTAACGTACGAGGATTAATTAAAATAGATCAGCGAATTCCCAACGGCTACAAGGTTTATTTAAATTTCCAGGAGAATCAATGCATGTAGGTACACTATTCAGACATTAAATACTGATATTTATAGCCATTACCAAGTGTGGTAGTCAGGCAAAAGTAGACTACCTACTCGCTATCAGCAGCTCCCGAGAAAACTACCTACGCATACTTTTTCTCTTCAGTCTTTGTTAGAGAAGAGCGGCGGCTGAAGAATACTAATAGAGTTCAAAGTGCACAAGGCCCGCTACAGCAACACTGGCAACGCGTCTATATATAGCGCACAAGGCCCGCTACAGCAACACTGGCAACACGTCTATATAGCGCACAAGGCCCGCTACAGCAACACTGGCAACACGTCTATATAGCGCACAAGGCCCGCTACAGCAACACTGGCAACACGTCATATAGCGCACAAGGCCCGCTGCAGCAACACTGGCAACACGTCTATATAGCGCACATGAGAACTTTACTCGGTTGTCAGGAGAGCATTAATGTACAGGCGCTTGGTCGGAAGGGTTTGCGTAACTCTCCTTAAGGCCCGTTTGACAACTACTATCATGAAGAACTTGGCTAGCACTAGTTCTCTGTCTCAAAATCCCCCACCGACTGCCGATCTCAGTCATTATTCAGTTTACAAAAAAAAAACTGGTCTACAGACAGTGGAACTTGGAGCCTATCACCTCGATTCTTGAGCGATGAAACAACTCAGAGCTTGAATGCAATGAGTTTGCCACAAACCTGCTCTGGTATGAGAGGTATTCATGCTAATGGTGTTCAAATGATTACATTTTTTAGACCGATTATTGCGGGTGTTCAGTAGGACCGCGATTCATGAGTGCCACAAGGCACAAGCTGCCCTACGAGGCCTGAAATGGTCAGCGCTAATAAATTGGCTTCATCTTGTGACCAAAATGAAGACAAAGGAGAGCGCATAAGAGAGCTGATGATAAAGTTTCTACATGATGGGGTCGAGCCTACTTGGGCAACTAACTGTCATATAGCACCGGCCCACTCTAGTAACAACACTCAAGAACTGACGCCAATTCGCAGGAAGAGAGGCCGACTTCCAGAGAATTCTGGCGCTAAAACTGTACCTCTTTCTGGCAACCCTCCACCGACTGCTTCTCTCGTACAAAACTCGGCTAGCAGTAGTTCTGTTCCTTCTAATCCTGCAAAGACTGCTACGTTCATGCAAAACTTGGCCAAGCCAATGGACGCACGCCTCGCAAAGACTTAGAACTCGGAAAACGCTGAGCAGCACTTTACTGAATTAGAAAATGATTTTTACTCCTGTTCTTTCTTACCAGATGCCTCGTAAAACGGCATCTGGAACGAAGAAAAAGATGCTGCACATGCCAGCGATTCGTCGGCAGCGATGGACCGGAGGCAGGGAGCAGCAGGCAAGAACTTGTACCGTTAATGAGCATCAACGCTGCAAGGCCTGCAGTCGGCGCCAACAGCAACATGCTCGAGGTAACCAGTGACTGTTATATCAACCGAGTTATAAAAAACTTGCTTCAATTTTGTTGCTCTATTTTATTTACTTGATCTTAATTTTCACTCCTTCTCTTTCTTTTCCAGCTTCCGAAATTTATGTGCCCAGAGTGCAATAGGCCATACAGGGGAACAAGCCCGACTTCTAAGGTCAGTTTTAGATTCAATCACAACACCCTCATCTGTCGCCTACCTTTTGCTGTTATTACCGCTATGTGTGACCATCTTAGGTCTCGTTGAATTGCATGTTGTTCGAAAATTCTTGGATACTCTTCTCCAGATCCGGTGCTTAAAACTCTCATTTATTGTTGTATTTTTAGGCGGGTCAGGCTGCGGCCCAGGCAGAGGCAGTGGAGGAGGCCGCCGTCACCATGGCGGATGCAACCACGCAGGTCGAGGCCGCGACGGCCAACGCTCAAGAAGACGAGGAGAACCTGACGAGGGACGACGTCGACTTGGCATTACCATATGAGCAGGAGGTGTGGTGGGGGTTCTTAACCCTTGCACGACCAAGTTACCATATATGATCACTTGAACTCGCCTCACGAAAAGTCCCACAACGGCTTCCTATTGCTTTTTAAGACGACCTGATAATCCTCAGTCAACACTAATAATCTAATATTTTTATTCAATATTCTAAGATTTATATAATTAGTTTTAAAACTATCGTGTTCGTTCAAGCTTAAATTAAAACCCTAGATTCTATAATTAGAAATTCCCTGGCAAATTCCTGGCGAACACGAGACGCGTGCCAGACTGCTTCGTAGGCTGTCAAAGACGTACTCTACCTCTTGGTTTAACTATAATTAAGGCGTTACCCTAACTTAATTTCTTAATCCAAATTCTATCCAATTGATTTATTAATCTAGTTATAATAGTGGCAGGCGGCCCGGCGAGCGTGTAATCTTCGTTCAATAGATGAATGGGCTGTGCCTGACGCATGAATTTTAATGGCTAAATGAGAATCCCGAGACACAAATCTCGTTCGGGTTAGAACGGCCATCTGTACATTCGCTTACTTTTCTGGGCGTATATCTGTCCGGTAACATTGTCATGCTGCGCAATAATTCAACCCATCTAACAGATGACAATCTTGGTCTGAGCGGGAAGGAGCGGCTGATTTTCACAACAAGCAAACAAGATAACCAGCAGCCTCAGCCGCGACTCTATGGCCATTGAGAAGAAAGTAAGTCAAGTGCTTTTGCTCCGTTCGCAAAACGAATTGGTCATAATGTTTAAATTCTGACAAACTTGCTTACTCACAGCTCGAGTTGAGTGCGGACGCGTAGAAGTAAAACGTCCGTTTGTCGAACCAAGCCGGGTCATAATGATATACATTATGGCCATAGTCGCATTTTATTTGGATAATGCCCTGAATAAATTTTGCGGTGCATGCATGTATATTGTGTATAGTTTAATTATCCTGTAGATGTAATGTTATGGTCGTAATTTACAGCATAGTCACGTGCCGTACCGCGAGTCTAAGGTAACTCAACTGCTGCAGACATCACTTGGCGGTAGCGACGAAGACCTTGATGATGGTAAACTAGAATGACAAAGAACAATACGCAATAACCAGCCCTTCTAAATTCTGTTCGTTCTATTTTTTATCCTTGGACTGGATAATGTTAAGTAAGCCTTAATTCTTTACGATATCTAGATGGCAGCCGATATTGTACCTTGAGGCTCGCACTGTATGTGGAGCATTGTAGATGCCAGCGAGATCGCTTCTTCTCAATACTGAATTAGCCAGCTGGTGGTAATGTCTATGACCGCGACACGTCGGAAATTGAGGGAAAAGTCTCGTACCCTATCAATGAGTAGCCTCGTTATCGCAGCTTACAACTTCTCGTGAATGAAGTTCCGCCATTGTAGACTACCGACAAGCACTTAGTCACTCACTCTACAATACGAGCTCCTTTCGATGTACATGTTGAACTACGTGCGCACGATATGAGAGACGAGACGAGCTCAGTAAGAATAAGGTTAAAATTACGCCTGTGGGCTGTTCCGGTGGTGCCCGATGGTACCGTCGACCAAATTTTCACCGAGATGATGAGGCCATTTTCATCATTTTGTAGATTACGTTTTAGGTCGCCTGGATTACATAAATTCACCCCGGAATTGGGACGTGCCTTTCAATGTTGTACGTTGTAGACCCGCGGCTGAAAGCACTTTAGCTAAGAGATAAGATGCTGTGACTATAGGTGCCAATATCTATAGTCTTACGCAATAGACACAGTCTTGCAAGTGAGCGACGTTGCGTTACCTTATCTCGGACGCCGACCCTGCTATACACTAACTAGGCTTACACTGACTGCTTTATACAGCTTTCAACTAGGTTTTCAACACATACCCAACGCTTTGAAGCATTCGTAGTTGAAACCACAATTATTCTGATTGCAGCACTTGCAAAGAATCCTATCTACGTAGCTCGAATCCAATCTCGTCAACGAAATTGAGAAGGAGTCAAACTACGCGTCGCAGGATGGCGGATACTTCAAGCACTACTTAGCCTGAAGTAGACTAACTAAACTACACCTAGTATTTGCAGAAGATCGCCAGATTATAATCCATCGCATCAATAAATTCGAAGTTAACAACCGCAAAGATGCTCGGTGACTCGTAGCGTCGGTGGTACTGGTAGGAAAGCAGGATCAAACTTCTGGTAAGCTGTGCTGTCGGGACTCTGGAGGAAAGCTGAAGTTGGCCTTAGTCTTCAAATTCAGGTTAAAAGAAATCTGGAAGCTCGACTACTATATCAATTCAAAATTTAATAACCTAACATAGTGGTGGCACTGAAGAGTAGGCCTCATGTGACCTGTCGCAGATTCTTTTACTTTTCGTAACTTGTTCACAGAAGATCTAAAATCTTCTCATTTGACCGGATGTTTTCAAGACTGACAAAAGTTTAAAATAGCTACTAGACTTCCACCGGGTTCGATATGGTGCTAGGCATTTCAAGTCTGCATTCATATTTTTCCATAGCTGCATCTATATAGCCGTGTCGCCGGTTATCGTTCGCCAGCCTCAACTTCCGTTCGCTGAAACAAGGTTGACGAGTTTCTTCCCATTTGTCGCTCGCACTTACTAGATGTCGACTTCCTGCCCAAGACCTGGCACGACACTGACCGTTTGCATCGCGCTGAAGGACGATGTTCGGCGAGGCGGGATCTCCTGGAATCGCCCCGAAGGCCTGCAATCGCCTGTTCGAGTTGGCAGAAGAAGTGCTTGCGCGACAAGAGGTTCAGATCCACTGCTACATGCCTGAGCTCTACAAGCTCATCGACCTCCTCAGGGGCAACTCACACATAGAGCCCGGAAAACTGGAAGTGAAGCGGGACAAGCGAGGAAGCGAGCGCCCTCGTGCGCCACGTGAACTAGGCTCAGCATCTTCATGAAGTTTTTGAGGGCCTAAGCAGCCGGCACACTTCCTCGACCAACAAGAATGCTGAGTCATCGAGGTCACATCTTCTCATCGTCATCACCATGACTGTCACGTCAACGCAGAATGGCTCAATGCTGCGTGGTAAGCTGACGCTGGTGGACCTGGGCACATACTTTCAAAAAAAAAGTTCGTAATCGTAAGTTCATCAGACAATCATTGACGGCCTTTCGAGCAAAATCCACCAATAATAGACAAGAAAATAGAGCGTAAGTACTTACGTTCACTAGCGAATTGAAAGTATGGCCGCTGTCGCGGTAGCGAGCGTACGCACGCGAGCGGCGCGGCCGCCGAGACGCTCAAGGAAGCAATCTCCATCAATAAGAGCTCGTCTGCCCTCGTTGACGTCATCGCTGCACTCTCGTCTGAAGCGTCATTTATGCCTTACAGGAATAGCAAGTTGACGATGCTGCTGCAAGACAGCCTAGGAGGCAACGCTAAGACTTTAGTCTTTGTTAACATTTCTCCTGCTCTTCACAACGTCGAAGAGTTCATCGTTTCTCGGATGGACCAGACTTGTCAGACCATCCCGACAGAGATGAACTCGCAATCTGGGCCTATACTTTCAAAAAAAGTTAAGAGATCGTAAGTTCATCAGCCAATCATTGACAGCCTTTCAGGCAAAATCCACCAATCATAGAGAAGAAAATAGAACGTAAGTAAATAGAACGTAAGATACGGACGACAACGGCGAAGCGTGAAGCTGTTTCCGGCTTACGAACATCATGTCGGTCTCGAATTTATTTCTCTTGTCAGCAAGTCATATTAAAATAAAATGCCTTTATAGCCGTTAGATAGGAATTCAATTTTGCGGTTTCTAATTTGAAGAGACAGCTTTGTACAATCATAGGAGTTTGGATTCAGTTTCATCAGGTAGAGGAGAGTGCGAACGACAGGGAACTGTTATTCCCAAAAATACTTGCGCTTTCAATTATTCGCTAGGTAGGTTTTTAATTTGATATCTGCTAAACCATTGTTATCGTTCACAAAAATGTTAGAGATACGCACGCGTCAAGTAATCGTGTTATACACACGACAGAGGAACCTGTAAGCTACTGAACGTTACGTAGTTAGCCGAGATCAGCATTCGCTGCAGTCTTGTTATATATAGTCAGTCGTTAGCTGTCCGTAACCCTGAGCAGTCAGCCCTGTGCTACGAAGGTGGACTAGTAGCTGATGTCTGTGACTAGTATTTGCTTACTAGTCGAGCAGTGATGACTATAACCAGTGTGTCCTGCTGTCGTTTAGCCATGTGATTTACTGTTTTTCCTGATTAATGTTCTATAATACCGTGCAATACACAGTTGATCGTCTCGTATAGTAAAGTGCTTTTAAAGTGTCATCAAGTGGGCATAATAAACTTTTAATTTACGGAATTACGATTTTAACAAAGTGATATCCAATAAACTATTTATCCTGTTTGTGCGATTACGATTTTGACAAAATAGAGTTAATAAACCATTCTAAGTGTGACTTGGTGATTTTAATCCATTGCCATTTGCCACTGAACAACTTCTCGTAGTGCCCTTCTGCTGCCCAATTCTTCTGCTTTTCTGTAATAATTTGGAAGGTTACCAAGTGTTGATTGGAGATAACCTCTACTCTCATGTGCACCAGGTCATATTTCAACTTTGCAATGCAAACAACATAAGCTTCGTCTTTTTGCCAGCCAACGCAACGCATCTTATGCAGCCACTGGATGTGGTTTTCTATGCGCTTTTGAAAAGGAAATGGCGCGAGACCCTTACAAATTGGAAGCAAACTTTTGGCAAGAACATTGCAACACTCCCAAAAGACTGGTTTCCACGCCTCCTCTCAAACCTCTTGCACTCGATCAACAATGAAGTCAAGCACAATATGAGCATGGGCTTTCAAGCCACAGGATTGTACCCACTCGACAGGGAGCGCGTGCTCAGGAAACTTAGCAGAGAAACAAAAGAAATGTGGAAGCTTGACTATATCAATTCAAAATTTAATAACATAACATAGTGGTGGCGCTGAAGAGTAGGCCTGATGTGACCTGTCGTCGATTCTTTTACTTACGCAAGAAGATATTGAAAATACAAGGAACTTCGTCTCGGATGCTGTGCTGGAGAAACTCTTAAAAATCCTCGCACCACCCACTGAAGATCCACTGCACTTCATACAACAGACGCTGACTAGGAGAGTTACATGGAGGTTGGATAAGTGTTGTAGGTTGGATTGAAACAACACCATTGTAGGTTGGACAAGTGAAACGCAGTTACCTGAAATTCATTTACATATTGCCCAGGCCTGGAGCTGTAAGCGTTCGTTCCTGACATTAGCGAACTGTATAGGTTCAACTAAGTTAGCTTGTTGCAGCTCTGGGCTGTGACATGTATATTGTATATACATGAATTATCCTGTATATCTAATGCTATGAATGTATGAATTCACAGCCAAGTCACGTGCCGTATCGGAACTCAAAGTTGACACCTGCTGGAGGCGTCTCAGGGCGGAAACTGGAAGACGGTGATGATGGTCAACATGCACCCGTCAATGAATGAAACACTCCACTCTTTGAAATTCGCATCCCAAGTAATGCGTGCCACATCGGTACGGTCTCGAAAAGGACCAAGAAGGTGTAACGGGCTCCGGGGCAGAAGGGGCCGATGGGCTTCGGGCAAACTTGTGCCACAGCTAAAGAAGGCAGTGTTGACTGTGTTGCCAAGTTTTTTCTCGGCGAGAATACCAGATTGCCTAGCTCAAAATTCACGAAATATACCAGATTTAGGCAAATGTACCAATATACCAGATCTGAAATATTCCTACCTAACACCTGAAAATACCAGATTTGTGAAATCTGGTATAGAAATATACCATCTGACAACGCTGAAAGAAGGCTGCTGTTATCAAAGTGCATAACCCACCGAGTGCGTTTACTTCAGATGTGCTGTTGCATGAAAACTAAGCGTTCGTCCAAATTATTAATTCAAGTTACTCGCAATGCAGAGTGACCGTATATTACTAAGTAAATACGTCTCTACTGCCAGTCTAACTGGCAATTCTTGACTAACGTGTTAGTGCGACAGCGACGTTGCAGCGGATGCAATGCCAGTAGTGTAGCTGCTGTGCTCATTACAAGCAGAGCCTGGAAATGACGTGAAGCTATTTATTAAACTATACGAAAAAGTAGCACCCAACGTGATTTCACAGTGCTTTTTGTCAAAAACAGCAAGATTCCAGCAGTTGCGGAGCCTAGTGCATGCGGTTTCGCGGCATCTGCCGTGTTTGCACACGACCCTGGACTGCTGAAATATGATGGCAGTTAAATTCAACCGCACGTGTAGGACAGCATAAAAACTCAGTGTTTACGCCCTTTTCCTACAACGCAAAGTGAAGAACATTATATTGCTAAGAACGGCTTGGAATAATGAACTCTTGTGTAGCAGAGTACGAGCATCTGAAGAGTAGGTTCGAGCATCTGAAGCGGATGCCTAGATTCTAATTATAAATTCCCTGACACATTCCTGGCGACTTAGCGCTGTAGCGGACTTGGGTTCTTGATTTTCTCTGGAGGTAGAAGAACTGAAAGTCCAAAAGCTAACAGTCTCCAGCTTCTTGTATATTCTGCATCTGGCCAGTGACTATAGCAACTTTTGCCAGTATAATACGCTGGGATTATATCACCGAAGCTTGGTTCTTCGGCGCATGTGAAGTGGATCAATGAAGGATTAACGTCTACGCGTCCGTGCATGATCTACGTGTGTGCCGGACCATATTATAGTAGACTGAGAGCTGTACGCTAATTCTTGGCCTATGTATAATTTATTATATAAAGGTGTTGCCCTAAATTGATTTCTTAATCAGAATCTTATCAAATAGATGTATGAACCTAGTTTAGTAATAGTGGCAGGCGGCCCGGCGAGCGTGCGTAATCTTCGTTCAATAGATGCATGAATGGGCTATGACATACGCTTGAATTTTAATGGACAATTGAGGTTTCCTGAGCAAAATTGAGGTCTGGGCAAATAATCGGTGAGAGTTTCATTTGTTACTCATATTTATAGTTATATTTATTTTTATTTATAAATAATAAATACAAATAAAGATTATTTACAAGATCTATAAGAAAGATTTTATTTTTAGTTTGTATTTGTTTGTTAGATATTCTAGTAAATTTATGAATAGTGTCGGAATCTGAGCAAAGAATGTTTGTAGTGTGTAAGGTTTGCATTCTACATGATATATTATGATGGTTTCGCTTCATTCCATACTGATTGTAACACGTTATTGCACTTTGCAGAAACGAGCAAAAATTGCGGAAGAAGCTGAGGAAAAGCGAGGATGTGCCTGTAAAAGGTGAGGCAGGAGCGAGCAAAGCATGAACAACTGAATGATTCACGTGATTTATTTGCTCTTCAGCATAAAACCCATTATGAGATGGGAATATTTTTACTATATTCAATACTAATAAAATAGCTTTATAATAATTACGTTGTAGATAATCCTATCTTATGACTGTAATCTTAATTTTAATGATCTTTGTGACGCTATCCGGCAGCTGGAGTTCCTCATGCAGCGCCGCAAGGGCGACGAGGGAGAAGCAGGGTACGACAAGCAGGCCATCAAGAGCCTCCTCAGGAATCTCAAGGTAGCTGTGCGATGCCATTTGTGTCATCAAACGGTAGTATCATCAAGTAGCATCAAGTATCTAGCAGACAAGCTTCTTACTACACTGTAACACTACGTAACACTACACTGTATCAGTCCATCCATTAAGGCTGTAATGTTTCTCGTTCTACATGATCAATGTTAATCCATCCAATATACACTGGCATGTATTAATTAACCATGTCTGTAATCACCAGGAGAAGCCTCACGAGCTTCAAGACTTCCTAGAGGCAATCAGGAACGAAGGACGGGGGCCAAGCAATTGTGTCACCATCAAACGCAACGATCGTTCGAGAATGGAGGTACGTGGTGATTGTTAGCCTTACACATTAGTGTGGTGATTGCATATAATTTGTAAGTTAAAAAAAATTTGTGTTATATCATACAAATTTAGCTATTGTGGCTTAGAAAGATTCCCAAACTCGGACGTTTTTCTACAAAAAGTCACTGACATTTCTATAAATCTACTTGTATTTAAATAAATATAGCATCAATATGCAGAATTTTTATATTGCTAAATAAATTAATTATCAGTTCTGTAGATCTGAACTTCTCTTGCCTCTAAATGAAACCTATTAAAATTAAAAGAAAATCGTTTTATAACTAAGCATGCGTTTTTACTGTACCTACAGCAACACAAGACGAAAGTGGGAAGAATGCCTTCAAAGAAAGAATCGCAATCATCGAAAAAGACTACCTATCCCTAGCGCAAAAATAATATTGTGAAAATGGGCGGACAGCCAGTTGATACAAAATACATCACTTGCAGCCAAGTTTTTTTTAAAAAAAGACGTGACGGAAATGGTGATGCAGTATAGAAGAAGTCATATGCCTTCTATCCCTTGTGAATGCCCGTTTACGATGTCCTAACTGCTTCACTACGATGTCTGAACTACGTACATCTACCTTAACGCTGACAATGTCCGAACTGCTTTTGATGTCCATCACTATGGAATTCTAGGATAGTGCATAAAGTTTCTGTCAATTCTGGGCGGATGCATGTCCATCTTCAATCTGTGATTGATTGTGCTGTCATCCACTCCAGACTGTGATTGGCTGTGTGATGGCCTTTACAAAATACTATGTGCAGTTTTTTGTGCACTGGTTAATTTAATACCTCTCTAGAATTCCATACTGATGTCCATGTAGCCGCGTAACTACGTGCGCACGATATGCGAGACTAGCGTAGTTAGACAATAACTGTTCAAATTATTCCTGCGGGCTGCTGCGATGGTGAGAAAATGTTTGCTCACCTGATAGCCCGGTGTTCGATGAGGAGGACTTGAGTATTCTGGAAGATATGCAGCAACATGAGGAAAAAGAGAACGAAGAGGATGAGTGCAGTGATGAGGAAATTGACGATGGCCTGGCTAATATGGATTTTTGAAGAGAAGCGCAAACTTATTGCACTAGAGGCGGAGGACTGCCATCTCTTTGACTGGAGTGATGCGTCCGAACAATAATTTGCAACCAATATTGGTTTTAAGAAACATCAGGCCAAACGGGGAAAGAGCGGTGGCGCTCACATACCAAAATCGAAGATTAGGCAATTGAAGTCGCGANGACCCCCCATGTAGCAAGCCAAAGCGAGACCTTCACCTAAACCTTTCATCAGACGCGTCAAACGCATCTACATTCAATGCCTCAAAATGTCTACCGAAAAAAAACGCTTCCTCGTCAACGATCCACGACTCTGCTGCGGTGCGCGACGCATCTTCAGAGATCGACATCGGCTTCGACTATTCTTCGGGAAAGCCTGTGCATTCAAGTTCTTCAACGATGCAAGACGCTTTCGTAAATTTGGCGACCATGGCCCGTTTGGCTATTTCGTAACCCAGCGACTATGGGCCAGTATGCCCAGCGGCGTCACCAGCTAAGCCCCCCTCCCAAGAGGTTGAGGTCCTCTCACCGTTGCAAGATGTGCCGCACAGACGCGAAAGTACGTGCTATTGTTTTAAATATTGTTTAAATTGCGTCGTACATCCGCCAGCAGGCGGCACCACAGCTGCCGCGCCTCCGTCAGCAGACGCTGAGTTAGAAACCAGCATCAACAACCTGCGCCTGGCGGACAACTTGGAGGGCACCGTGCGTGAATGATGTTCATGTGTTAATTTTATGTTATTAGATTATGGAGTTAAATTGTTGTGTAGGCAGGGCAGTTGTGGGGTCAAGATGTGTCTTGCATGACGTGTGTTCTAACACAAGCATCTCTGTATGACGTGTATCATTAAGCATCTCTGTGATGCTTGTGTCCATCCATCACAACAAAAGTATTAATAATATCTATGCCCCCCCAGGCGGACGTGGACCACGGCGTGAAAGTGGAGGTGGCGGTGGTGGAGGCCTCAGACGCCTCCTTCAGCCCAGACGAGCTCGACTGCTCCGACGACGACACGGACATTTTCAGGGATAGTACTCAGTCGTAAACGCCTTAACGTCCTCAAGTTTCGCCATGAAGCCGCGGCTGGGCGAGCTAAAGAAACTTCAGTCCCGCTGTTGCAAGAAGCAGTAACATATTTCCCGGTATCAGTACGTGTCCTGGTAACTGGAGATTTGCGCAGTTAGAAGTTAATCGCATTCATCTGGGTATATATGCTCGAATATTTTTCCAATGTTTCTGCTATTATTTATTCACTTCGGAAAATGCAAAAGTGTTTATAATGAAATTTTTTGTAATTATTATAGACATTGCGTAACATATTGGCCCGAATTACGGTTCCTGTTATACATGTACAAATAATTAAGTATGTATTAAGTCACATTGGATTTGTTTTCGTACTCTAATAATATTTTATTATATTTACACTGTAGTTTTTTGGAGATGATTTGTAACAATTATATAATTATAGAGGAAACAACAGAATTTTCGATAAAAGTTTCACCACAGAGTTACTTAAACGCGTACGAAGCCCGAGTCGACTATTTCCTCACAGTTATTTATTCTGTTCACGGAAACGCATCCAGAGCAGCAGCAGCAGCAGCAGCGATGCAGGCAGCCTGGCGAAGTTATTGGACCGCAGCTTGCACATCACCATCGCCCGTCTACGTCAGGAGACGGGTGATGCAGCAGGAGCAGGTGTTGGGGCGGCAGCCGCGTCAAAACAACAACAGGACTTTCGTCACCGGCATCTACCTTCCATCAAAAGTATTATAGTCTTAGGATCATCACCTGCATCTATCATCCATCATAAGTATTATAATCTTACCATCATCACCTGCATCTATCATCCATCATAAGTATTATTGTCGGAGCGCGTAGAAGTGACCCGTCCGTTTGCAGGGCCAAGCCAGGTCTTTATGATACACAAAATTGTCATAATTGCATTTATATTTGGACAATGCCTTTTGTGATTTCCGTCATTGCATGTATGTATATTGTATATACTTGAGTAATCCTGTAGATTTAATGCTATAAATGTCTTAATTCACAGGAAAGTCACTTGCCGTACCGGGACTTAAGTTGACCCAACTGCTGGAGGCGTTACTGAACGGCAGCGCGAAGACCTTGATGGTGTTGAACTAAAATGACCCAGAACGCTTAATATACAATAAACATCACTTGAATAATATTCGTTCCATCCGTTATCCTTAGAATAGGAAATGTTGAGTAAGCATCAATTCTAGACGATATCTAGCTGGTAGCTGATATAGTGATATGCTACCTGGAAGCTCACGCTGTATGTGGAGCATTGTAGATGCCAGCGAGTGCGCTTCTTCTCAATACTGAATTAGCCAGCTAACGGGAATGTCTATGACCGCGACAAGTTGGAAATTTAGTGAAGAGATTCGTACCATATCCGTGAGTAGCCTCCTTATCGCTGCTACAACTTATCGTGCATGAAATTCCACCCTTGTAGACTACCGACAAGCACTTAGTCGCTCTACAATACGAACTCCTTTCGATGTATATGTAGGTCAACTACGTGCGCACGATGCAAGAGACTAGCTTGGTTAAGCAATAACGGTTCAAATTCTTCCGGTGGGCTATTTCGATGTGACCGTCGTCCCATGCTATTTAAAGCGAGATGACTAAGACATTTTACATCATTTTATGGATTACGTTTTAGGTCGCCTGGATGGAATAAGTTGACACCGGAATCGAGACGTGATTTTGCTAAGCTGATGTAGCTGACCCGCGGGTGAGAACACTTCAGCCAAGAGATACAATGCCGAGACAAAAGGTACCAAACTTTATTGTCTTGCTCATGAGGTACAGTAATTGTACAGTCTTACAAGAAACCGTCGATCTACAAATTAAATACTCGTTAAAAATTACGGAGTTGAGTGAAGGATTTACGGCATCCATGCGAAGACTGGAATTTATGCACGATACGCTCCAGCATTGCTAATGCAAGTTTTCAGTTCAGTTTCGTAGTTCTCATTTCTTCCCGTAGACTATGTCCAGCGCTGAGGGCTCCTAAATTTCTAGACTAAAGAAATGGAATTATGGGTACAGGAAGTTGCGTCCAAACATTCCAGTTATGGGCGACATGCCAGACGTGGCCTAATCTCCGACGCCAGCCCTGCTAAATACTAACTATGCTTATACTAACTGCTATATACAGCTTCGAACAAGGATTTACACTATACTAAACACTTTGGATCATTCATGGTTGAAACCACATGTTTTCTAAAAGCAGCACTTCATGGAATCCGACCTATGTAGCTCGAATCCAACCTAGGAAGATTCGCTCCAAAAGCAGTTACGTCTCGTCAACGAAATGGAGAAGGAGTCGAACTACGCGTCACAGGATGGCGGAGGCTTGCAGCACGACTTAGCCTGAAGTAAACTAATAACTACGCCTACTCGCCTAGGGTAGTAAACTAACTAATGACTACGCCTAATCTTTGTAGGAGACGGACCTGAGTTTTATCCATCGCATATGATACTTCGAAGTTAACAATCGCAGAGATGCGCAGTGCCTCGTAGCGTCGGTGGTACTGGCAGGAACGCTGTCCCGAACGCAGGATCAAACTACTGGTTCGCTGCGCTGTCTGGACTCAGGAGGAAAGCTGGAGTTGGCCTTAGTCTTCAAATTCAGATTCATAGAAATGTGGAAGCTTGGACCACATCGAATTAAAATTTAATATTCGTATTCGAATTTAATTTAAAGAATTACGTATTCATACAAATGTATGAATATTTACTTAGAGGCCTTTTAGGCCTTTTTTGTTCGCGTACTTGGCTGTTTTTCAAGCCACTAGCAATCTTGCAGAACACGAAGCGGTCGAAGTACAAGTAGCGCTGATTTATCGTCTGTGATTGGTGGGTTTCTCTTTGAAAAGCCGCCAGTGATCAATAGAGTAGTAACGGACTCTTAATTATTTAAGCTAGCAGGGCACCGCGGTTTAGTTTTGTAATATAAAACATAGTTAACTGAAAATGTTGACCACTACAGTGTCTGGCTGTTAGAAACTTAACGAGTTCAGAGGCGAGCGGTTGACTGTTATTAAGTTAATAGGGTTGCCAGATGGTCTGAAATCGGCCAAGTCCGCAGATAAAAGCAAAAGAAAACCTCAATTCAACATTTACTAGTAATATGTAGCATGCGTTACAAAAATGGAATTTTTAGTTTGTTTTCAATCTTTAAAAATGTATAAGGCAGTATTATATATATTCGCTATTAACTGCTGCCACATATAAATTCCCGTATCGTATTTTCTATTCACATCAAGATGTTTCAGGGTTTAAAAAACCGTCATGCCGTTGGGCTCATTGCTCAGGTTTTATTGCTAAACTTACATGGCAGTGTACAGACTAATGAAAACCACGCGACGTTATGGCGGGAAAATGTTCTCCCACACTCTGGACGTTATGGCGGGAAAATGTTTTCCTACACTCTGGACGTTATGGCGGGAAAATGTTTTCCTACACTCTGGACTGATGGATTATCTATAAAGTGCACTAAATAGTGGCAAATAATAAGCTATTGAATTACTTTCGTTTCCGATTCTATGATCATACCAGTAAATTATTCTGTGATTTTGCATCATCATGTATTAAAAAGATTTTACATTTAATCATGAAGAAGATCGGGAAAATAGCAATCAATGGCAACTCAAAAGTACTAAGGTTGCCACTTTTTTCACTAAATTAGAACTGAGTCCAGATTTATCATACACGAATTGTCTATAATTTCAATTTTTCATAAGAGAGGAGACATGATCTGATTATACGAACGTTAGGTTCATTAAATGGAGTTAATTGACGAGAAACATTTCATGAAGTGAGTTGCGATTGACAATGATGAACAGTTACTAGCGCCAAAATTACCCTAACTGATATTCAGCAAATTTCCTTACCCTAAAAAGCGCTATAAGAAAGCAATTACCTTCACTGTAAAACCGAAATCTCAGTATTTTGCTCAAACAATTGCTTGCCTAAAATATTGTTACGTAAAAGTTTTTCAACATTTACAATTGGAATCGATGGAAAAATGAAACATTTCGACCGCCTGCAGCTTCTGAGTTGAATTACTTCTGTTGATCCTCCGAATCTATGGAGAATAAGGGGTTCCTTAGCTTACTTCTACCTAGGTCTAAAATTAATAAAAAATTCTCTAAATTTTACCAGCTCTTAACAGTTAAACTAAAATTATGTGAAAAAACACTGACGCTATAACTGTCATCAGTGTGATGACACTGGTGGACACTTGGCAAAGGTTCGTTCGCTTATCCATCTGACGTGGTGTTCCAGTTGTCCATCTGAAGTGGTGGTCCACTTGTCCATCTGAAGTGGTGGTCCAGTTGTCCATCTGAAGCGGTGGTCCACTTGTCCATCTGAAGGGATGGTCCACTTGTCCATCTGAAGTGGTGGTCCAGTTGTCCATCTGAAGTGGTGGTCCAGTTGTCCATCTGAAGCGGTGGTCCACTTGTCCATCTGATATGGTTGTCCCCTTGTCCATCTGAAGTGGTGGTTCACTTGTCCATGTGAAGTGGTGGTCCACTTGTCCATCTGAAGGGATGGTTCACTTGTCCATCTGAAGTGGTGGTCCACTTGTCCATCTGAAGTGGTGGTTCACAAGTGGTGGACCACCACTTGTGGACAAGTGGTGGTCCACTTGTCCATCTGAAGTGGTGGTTCACTTGTCCATCTAAAGCGGTGTCCGCTTGTCCATCGGAAATTTTTGTGCAAGGAAGTTCGAGTTGACCACAAAACAACAAGACCGCGTCAAATGCTAGACATGACGTCTGCATCTCAGTTTCGGTAACCATGTATAAAAATAGTGACTTAAGTACGCCCAACTAACTTAGGAGGCTATTTTCACATTGTTTTTTCATTGTTATTCCCAAATATAACGTCAGCCATCATCCCCAGCAGACTTCGTGATCGAATATGCCCTATCGTGGCCTTACAAAGACCTTTATGTTTGAATACGCCTCTACCCTGAATATGCCTATACTCTACCCTATCAGAAGCCCTTAATGTCCGAAAGTGCCCTACCCCGCCCTGCCAGAAGCCCTTATGCCCGAAAATGCCCTACCCCGCCCTGCCAGAAGCCCTTTTGCCCGAAAATGCTCTACCCCGCCCTGCCAGAAGCCCCTATGTCCGAAAGTGACCTACCCCGCCCTGCTTCCAGTTCTCCTGGCCGCGGGTCTCCGCTGTATGGCGCTCGCCGGCACAGCTTCTCCCGTAAACAATTCGTATCCACTTCCTCCGTCAGTGCCGTAACTGTATCCCGTGTATTCGCCATTTGTGCCGTAATTGCCATAGCCACCGTATCCACCTCCTTGTCCGCCAGTACCGTAACCTGACTCAACTCCTCCGTAACCACCTCCTTGTCCACCACTGTATCCTGACTCAACTCCTCCGTATCCACCTCCTTGTCCACCACTGTATCCTGACTCAAGTCCTCCGTATCCGCCTCCTTGTCCACCAGTGCCATATCCTGACTCAAGTCCTCCGTATCCACCTCCTTGTCCACCATACCCATATCCACCTCCACCATTTCTACCTCCTTGGGCCCCGAAACTGGTCCCGCTGGTCCCGAACCCCCCGAACCCAGAGGAAGAGGACCCACTACTGCCGAAGACCCCTCCGTACTGGGCGTTGGAGCCCTTCATGAACCCTCCTTCATACTCCATCATGGCGTCCTTCTTACTCTCTTCCAGCATGAAGGGCTCCATGTTAGGCTGAACTTCATTGCCCGTTACGACCACCGCACTTCTGCTGCAGACGTTGCACCTGCTGACGCGGGTCTTGAGGTCGCCCGCCTTCAGGGTCTGCTGCCGGGGTCTAGAGAACTGGTCCCGGAGCTCGATGGTGGCCATCCAGTAGCTGATAGCGGTGGTGAAGTAGTTGCATCTGCCGTGACCGTGGCACTCGATGAAGGGCGTCGGTCTGAAGTCTTCAATGCAGGAGCCTGGGGACATCAGGTTTTGGCCGCCTCCTTCAGCGCCTGCGTCAGTGTGCTGCAAGTAAAGGGAGGTGTCACAGAGAAATATAATTAGCAAGAATTGAAAAATAAAAGAAATTCAAAATATCTTCGATGTAGGGAACCCACTATAAGTGTGTCAGGATGACCCACCATGATGAAGGAACCCACTACCCAGTGAAAATTTACAGACGAGGCAGCTTCTGATTTGGAGTACCAGAAGCTGGGGCGACTCTAAACCAGAAGCAGGGGCGACCCTAAACCAAAAGCTGGGGAGACTCTAAATTTTGTTAGGGTAAGTGTGTCAGGATGACCCACCATGATGAAGGAGTAGCCGATCCAGAGGCTGTCCCAGTTGGGGGGGCAGTCGGGGATGTCGACGCTCTGGCTGTGCAGGGCGATAACCGAAGAGGGGGCCTCGCATACCACGCACCTGGGGGGAGGGAGGGTTAGGGGGACATGGGGGCCTCGCATACCACGTACCTGGGGGGAGGGGGGTTAGGGGAACATGGGGGCCTCGCATACCACGCACCTGGGGGTGAGGGGGGGTTAGGGGGACATGGAAGCCTCGCATACCACGTACCTGGGGGGAGAGGGGGGTTAGGGAATGGTGGAATTTTTATATATAGTATATATAGTGCTCGAAGTTACTTTTTGGCGGAGACATGTCCCTTCCCAGCTGTGATTGGCTGATAGGATCATGATGTCATCTTATCCAGACTGTGATTGGCTGATAGGATCATGATGTCATCTTATCCAGACTGTGATTGGCTGATCTGATAGGATCATGATGTCATCGTATGATGTCGGGGACATGGGGGTCGGCTAACTGGGGGACAGGGAGTGGTTGGGAGATCTACACTCACTGGGAGACACTCTGCACTCACTTAGAGACAATCTCCACTCACTAGGAGACAATCTCCACTCACTGGGAGACAATCTCCACTCACTAGGAGACAATCTCCACTCACTAGGAGACAACTCTCCACACAATCTGCACTCACTTAGACAATCTGCACTCCACACAATCTGCACTCCAGAACTCCACTCACTTGGAGACAATCTCCACACAATCTGCACTCACTTAGAGACAATCTCCACTCATTTGGAGGCAACAATCTCCACCCACTAGGAGACAATCTCTCCACAATCTCCACTGACTAGGAGACAATCTCCACTCCATCTGCACTCACTTGGAGATGTACTTCTCGATCTCTGGCCCGGTGATGGGGTTCATCATCATGGGCATGGGCTCGGGGGTGGACAGCCAGTAGGAGTAGTCGCCCCGCTGCGCGAAGTCGCAGACGTTGTTGGGGTTACAGAAGAGGTAGGGCATGGTGCTGAACTTGCGCAGACACGACCCTGGGGCTCCTGAAGGGGGGAAGAGGGGTTAGTGAAGGGCGGGAAGGGGGAAGACCCTGGGGATCCTAAAGGGGGAAGGGGGGTTAGTGAAAGACGAAGTCGCACCCGTTGTTGGGGTTACAGAAGAGGTAGGGCATGGTGCTGAACTTGCGCAGACACGACCCTGGGGCTCCTGAAGGGGGGAGAGGGGCGTTAGTGAAGGGGGAAAGGGGTCAGTGAAGGGGAGGAAGGGGCAAGACACTGGGACTCCTGAAGGAGGGAAGGGGGGTTAAAGAAGGTGCTGAACTTGCGGAGACACGACTCTGGGGCTCCTGAAGGGGGGAGAGGGGCGTTAGTGAAGGGGGAGAAGTGGGAGGTTAGGGAAGGGGGAGAAGTGGGAGGTTAGTGAAGGGGGAGAAGTGGGAGGTTAGTGAAGGGGGAGATTGAAGGGGAGAAGTGGGAGGTTAGTGAAGGGGAGAAGTGGAGGTTAGTGAAGGGGAGAAGTGGGAGGTTAGTGAAGGGGGGGGAGTGGGAGGTTAGTGAAGGGGAAGAAGGGAAGGTTAGTGAATGGATGAATGGGGAGGTTTCTGACGGGGATGAGTCGTTCCATGGCTGCTCTGGGGAGTTGGGGAGTAGTGGTAACATAAAAGTATATTTATATATAAAAGTATTTAGTATATAATTAAAATGCTACTGCTGCCTGAATTTCAAGATATGATGACCTACCCTCTAGAACCACTTTAATATGATATTGTATTCTATATATAATGTATATTATATAACATCTATATTGTATATAATGTATTTTATATAATATGTAAATTGTATATAGTGTATGTTGCATATAATGTATATTATCTATAATGTAAATTATTTAAAATGTATATCGTATATGATGCATATTATCTATAAGCATATTGTATAAAATATATAATAAATACAGAATATATACAAACCCAGGTCCTGGCTCTGGGCGCGGCCGTCCCCCATGACGTGCAGGAGGGAGTAGCCCTCCCACATGGGGGGCATCCCCAGGGGGCAGCGGGGGACCTCCACCGTCTGGCTGTGCCGGGTGAGCAGGTACCCACGGGACCGCGGGCCCGGGGCTGGGGGAGCTGGCACACCCGCGGGGCCGGGGTAACCTGCGCGGGGGAGGGAGGTGGGGAGTTAGCGGGGGTGGGTGTGGGAGTTAGGGGAGGTGTGGAAGTAGGGGGAGGTGGGAATAGGGTGAAGTAGGGGGAGGGTAAGGGGAAGTAGTATAAATATAATATTAATTTAAAGGATACTAGTTAATCATAATTTCATAATATGAAATATATTAATATACATCATATAACACATAATATTATATATATTATCATGTTTATTACACACCAGCAGGCCCGGGGGCCCCAGCGTATCCCGGGGCCCCGACGTCGCCCCGTAGGCCCAGTAGTCCCGGCAGGCCCACGGCGCCGAACCTGCCATCATCACCCCGCTGTCCCGGGAACCCTACGGGTCCCCCAACCCCGGGGTCACCCATGAACCCGGGGATGCCTGGGGCTCCTGCAAAAGAGAACAGGGTTACCATGTTTAACAGTGCAATTTAATTGCTGGCTATAATTGCCAGGCATTTAGGGATATCATATGAATAAATAAAAAGTAATTAGCACGTGGCAACCGTGTGCAAGGTTGCCAAGTAGTTAATTCTACAAAATAAACAGCCTTTTAAGTATATCCTAGGAATAAATAAAAGTAATTAGCACGTGGCAACGGTGTGCAAGGTTGCCATGTAGTTATTTTTACATGATAAACAGGTATTTAAATATATGTGAATGAGTACAAGTAATTAGCATGTGGCAACCTAGAGAAAAGTTGTCATGTACTTATTGCTGTACCGTAACAACTGGGCGTCGATGTGAATGAGTAATAAAATACATAAAAATAACTTTTTTAAAAAACTACGTTTTTTTGTTGTGGACTAGAAAGTAGAATATAAATTATGGCCCGCCCCAAAAAGCGTGTGTCGGGCAGATTTATGATTAAAGCGAAAAGCACACAACACACGAATTTTGGAAATTTGATGGTGAACGTACAGCCCGACACACGTTTTTTGGGGCGGGCCATAATTTATATTCTACTTTCTAGTCCACAACAAAAAAACGTAGTTTTTTAAAAAAGTTATTTTTATGTATTTTATTTTCTACTTTTTAGTCCGTTGTTACACATGAAAAACGTTGTTGCGAGCCAATTTACTTAACTTGACGTACGTATCGATGATACGCAACGTCAGCGACTGCTCGTCTATAACGTGAGCGGCCGCACGTCTTACTATATATAAACTATATATAGTATATACGCCTGGAAACGTGCAACAAATTATTGATAACTGTATTGTTATCGGGAGCTGAGCTTCCCTAAAAGTTTCAAAACGCTAGCTAGTGGGAAAGTTGGTGAAATATCGATTGCAAGATTTGATCATCACAGACAGACAGACACGAAAGCGAGCTAAGAAAAACGTAGTAAAAATAATCATCATTTGGCAACCGAGCCAGAAGTTGCCATGTAGTTATTAATCTGCCACTAGAGTCTTTTTGGATGAATATAAATAGTAAGTGGTAACGGAGTAAGAGGCTGCCATTTAATTATTTTTTTTAAGATGAAAGTCATACTTTCATGTATACCATGCAAATGAATGTAAGTAATTAGCATGTGGCAAACGAGTGGAGGTTGCCAAGTAGTTGAATATTTACAACAATAGTAAAACGTCTATTAATGAGTAGAGTAATTGGCATACGGCAATTGAATGAGTGGTTGCCATGTAGCCAATTCTGAATTAAAATATTTCGGCGTCAATGAAAATGAGCAGAAGTAATTAGCATGTAGCAACTAAGTAGGGGGTTGCCATGCAGTTAATTCTCTACCATAATATTATGGAGTCTATGTAAATGAGTAAGCAATTATTCTATACTATAATGGACGGGCATTTATGCGAATGAGTGAAAATAATCAACATTTGGCAACCAAGTGGGAGGTTGCCATGTAGTTAATTTTCTGCCATTATAGTCGGGTGACTTTGTGAATGAATATAGTATTAGCACGTGGCACGGGTATATATATAAGCTACTAGCAATCAGCGCAGGCGCAGTTTGAGTTCGAGTGTTAAGAAGGTTGGTGGTTGTGGTAAAAAGCTTTCTAACAGCGAACGAATTACATACTTTACATGGTACGTAAATTATTAGCGATTAATTTACTACTTAATTTTAAATTATTAGCAATTAATAATTTATTATTATTATTTAGCTATTCCTATAAATTAGGAATTGTATTGATATATATGGGTTGAAATGCTCTTTATAAAACCGGCGACATTGATGACTATGTCGTCGCTCATTCATGGTATACGATACACAAAAGGGTATACGATCGTTCGATCAACAATCCATGGCGGTCATTCGATCAATATTCCGTGTCGGTCATTCGATCAAATATTCAATCCCTATGGGGACTTACCCGCGAGGCCCACAAGGCCTCTGATCCCCGTGGCGCCCTTGAAGCCTGGGGCCCCCGCGAGGCCCGGGATGCCACGTTCACCCTGGGGGGAAGGAGGGGGGCAAAATGAGGGGGGTAGGCTGAGGAGGGGGGGGGGCGGCATGGCGTATAGAGGGAAGAGGGAGGGAAATGATGAGAGAGGGAGAGGGGGAGGGGTATAAGGAAAGGGTACAAAAATAAAAAAAATGAAGGGGGAAAAATGGATAATAAAATGATGGAAAATTTAAAATATATTCGATTGTTTCTAAAAATATGATACTTTTTGCTGATATTCTTAGAAATGATGAGGTGAGAACGAAAATTTCTGTAAACAATTGAATAAAAAAACTCATAAAGCATCTAAGTTTGAAATTCTGAATAAATAATATATAATGAAACTTTTGCTTTATAGGAAACGTATAGTATATATAAGACGTCTAATTTATATACAACATATACTTTATATAAAACGTATAAAATATATAATTTGTAATTTATATAATAAGGAATCTCGGTAATGCCATACGCTGTGTGGGACCGGGCCCACTGCGGGACCGGCCCACCGCAGGACCGGGCCCACCGCAGGACCGGGCCCACCGCAGGACCGGGCCCACCGCGGGACCGGGACTCACCTTGTAGCCCGGGAGGCCATCGGGCCCGCTGTATCCTACAGCCCCTGCTGACCCGCGGGCCCCGTGGGCCCCGGGCAGTCCTGGCAGGCCCGCTTCGCCCGGGGCGCCCTTGGCCCCCTTGCTGCCGTCCCGCAGCTGTTCTGGTCCCGGTGGACCCGGTAGACCCTTGGGTCTGAGATGGATGGAAGTATTACACCCTAGGGCTGAAACGGGACAGGGTTAGACCCTAGGGCTGAGACTAGACAGGGTTATACCCTATGGCTGAGACGAGACAGGGTTAGGCCTTTTGGTAGACGAGACAGGGTTAGACCCTATGACTGAAACGGGACAGGGTTAGACCCTATGACTGAGACGAGACAGGGTTAGTCCCTATGACTGAGACGAGACAGGGTTAGACCCTATGGCTGAGACGAGACAGGGTTAGACCCTATGGCTGAGACGAGACAGGGTTAGACCCTATGACTGAGACGAGACAGGGTTAGACCCTAGGGCTGAGACGTAACAAGGTTAGACCCTGTGGGTGAGACGAGACAGGGTTAGACCCCATGACTGAGACGAGATAGGGTTAGACCCTACCAATTAACATAACAGGGCTAGACCCTACCAATTAACATAACAGGGCTAGACCCTCACCCTGGTGGGCCGGGGTAGCCCGCGTCCCCCCGCTCCCCCTTCTGGTCCCCGGGTCTGCCCTGCAGGCCCGGTCTGCCGTCCAGCCCGCTGCGGCCCGGCCGGCCCGGGAGCCCCACGGGCCCTGTGTGGGGAGGGTTGAGTGTATATATATATATTACAATATATATATATATAATATAATGTATTATATAAAATATAATGTGGTATATATAAACATTATATATATTGGCCAATATATACAACATTATACGATGTTGTGTCAGTGCATTGATGACATATAATTAATTTATGTATAATTAGTGAATATTTCATTATATATGACGTATAAATAATGTAAATATTTTTTTGCATGTATACATTGTCCCCTATAACCCCTTATAGGCATTGCGTTATATATAGTTATGTATATTAACCCCCGGCATATATTCACTCTTTTATATATTAGTATAGGTTGGCAGAATTTCTTCTTTCAAGCAGGTTTCATTGAAGACCAGAGAATTTGTTTTATTTGCAATTTTCTTATTAGTTTTTTCAATATATCGAACAATATTTTTAGTTTGAACTGGCAAATCGAAAATCAGGTTACCGATGAACATGTTTATTTCGTTAACGACGTTTCGAATGTTTCTATCATTCATTATCAAGTTAAAAGGCGCATTGAGTGATGAAATTAGCGTCGACATAAGTACAAAGTCAAGTAAATAGGATACTACTCAAAAATCAAAATTGTTAGGAATAATTACAAAATCACAAAATAATTTAGAATCAAAGCACCGAAAATTACTCCGAAAACAGTCTCAAGGTTCTGACAAATCCAAAAAATCCAAAATCCAAAACTAATAAGAAAATTGCGAATAAAACAAATTCTCTGGTCTTTCTTTTATATATTTATATATATTGACCCCCCACAAAAATATAGATGAAACGCTGAAGACCTCTTTTATATAATATATTATATATCCTTCCCTCATATATATTATACATGGGCCCTCTCCTCAAATATATATGTATATGTAACCCCTCACATATATTCAACCTTTTATATATATATTGACTTCCATATATATATATTATAAACTAAAGGCCCTCTTATATAAAACATATTATATATCCTTCCCTCATATATATTATATGGGACCCCTCATATATATAACCCCCACCTCGGAAGCCGGGGTCCCCTCTCTGTCCGGGGAATGTTAGGCCGGGAAGGCCCGGGGCCCCAATGGGCCCTGTGGGCCCGAAGTCACCCGGTCGGCCCTTCTGGCCCGGTCTACCCGGGATCCCGTCCTGTCCGGGCCATCCATCAGCCCCGGGGGGCCCGCGCCCCGTGGGGGTGCCGGGGAGGCCTGGGGCCATGGTAATATTAAATAATTAAATTTATTTAATAAACATTTATTATAAATAAATGTATAATTTTATTTATAGATAAAAAATTATTTGTAATTTTTTTGACAAATAAAACTTATCAATAAGATAATTTTAACACAGCGCATTTACCTCCTATAATTATAATAAATATGTTGTATATATTATAATATGGTATATATTTAATTTATAAATAAAAATAAAAATATTATTCATAATTGTATTAATAAAAATATTTTATTAATGTAAAATTCTTAGCACAGCGCAGTTATCTCCTATAATTATAATAAATATGGTGTATATATATTATAATATGGTATATATTTAATATATATCATTACTCATATATATAAAGCCTTTAACTCGTACCGGGTGGGCCCGGTGGGCCCGCGGTCCCAGGGTCTCCAGACTGTCCCGGAAAGCCATCGGGGCCCCGTATGCCGGGGAAACCGTCGTCCCCCCGCGCCCCCTGCACGGGGATGGGGCCATTAAACCCCCTGCCATGCCCCATTCACCCCACCCCCCCACCCTGCATCCCCCTCCAAACAGTTCAAAACTCAACCCTGAGAACTATAACTCAACCCTATAACGCTTTCAAACGCTTAAGGATCAGTATTTCTAATAGCTTAATTTTCAAAATACTATAAATTTAACTAACGCACAAATTATACACGAAATATTGGTCTACCATAGCCAACAATAGACGACCTGTTGTATCCGCTAGTTCTTTGCAAGTCGGCATCTTGCTCGCAGTCACGAAGATTTATCGTACAGCACGACCAATATCAAAGGCTGAAAGACCTGACCTACGTATAATAATAATAATAATAGCAGTTTCAGCGTTTATTAGGCCGTAGGCCTGTCGCCGATTCTTAACATCGCAGAACATTCACAGCATTTTGCGGTCTCGAACTCGCAACTCACTGCTACAATTCTGCTGTGCTTAACCGCCCGGCCTCCTAGCCGATTCTGACCAGAAACTGGCGCACAGAGCTGGGATCGAACCCGCAACTCACTGCTCCAATCCTAGGACTCTGAACTTTAACCACTGGGCCACCCTGCACATATATAACCACTGGGCCACCCTGCCCATATATAACCACTGGGCCACCCTGGGTCACCTGTATAGCCCATGTCACAAATAAGTCCTGGCCGAGCAACAACTTTCACAAAGTTTCTGCACTTTGTATTTGGCTCGACCCTTCAAGGGTACCACCCTTAAAGCAGCTAGCAGCACCCTCCACTCCGACGCTGTCCGAGCTGCCGTACTTAACGGCTGGCCTCCTCCGCCAGTATATAAATCTTAACAAACACAAAAAAATAACCGCAAGATAAAAGTCCACAAGGTAAAGGTCTGTAAGATAAAAGATCCGCAAGATAAAAGATCACCAAGATAAAGGTCCGCAAGATAAAAGATTGGCAAGATAAAGGATCCGCAAGACGGACGTTGGCACAACTTCGCTCCGGCCACTATATACTCCTGAATACTATATATATTAATTACTCACTATATACTACTCACTATATTCACTGCACTATATACTCCTAAATATATACTATATACAAAAGCAGAATCCATAATAACATCAATAACCTGTGCAACTACTGCCACCTCTCCCCGGATAATGTGCCCCACCTCTTCGACTGCTCTAACAACCCAACGCCCTCAGCACCCCCCACCCCGCACTTCCCCACCCCACATCCCCCCACCTGTCATCCCCCTCATACCGCCTCCCCCACTCGTCATCCCTCACCCGTCATCCCCACACCCCGCACCCCCACCCGTCATCCCCCACCTTGGTGCCGTCGGCGCCGGGTGTCCCGGGGGGGCCCGGTGGGCCCGGGTCCTGGGGCCTCCCTGGCTCGCCCATGTCGCCCTTGTTGCCGAATCCTGTCAACGTCAACACAAAGTCAACTCTCAGGCGACACAAAGTCAACTCTCAGGCAACACAAAGTCAACTCTCAGGCGACACAAAGTCAACTCTCAGACGACACAAAGTCAACTCTCAGGCGACACAAAGTCAACTCTCAGGCGACACAAAGTGGGCCCACTGGGCCTTATGTCAAGGCTGGCCCAACTGGGCCATGGATTTCATCAAAAATTTAAAAATTGTTAACATAAATTTTTTGTGGGCCCATAAATTTTGGACCCCTTTGGCCTCATCAATCCTGGGCTCACTTTGGCCCCATCAATTCTGGACCCAATTGGCCCATCAATTTTGGGCCCAGTTGGCCCCAGTAATCCTGGACCCCGCCCCTGCACTGACCTGAGGGCCCCGTGGGGCCTCGCTCTCCGACGGCTCCCTGTGGCCCGGGGGCTCCAGGCGTGCCGGGGAACCCGCGGTCGCCGGGGGTGCCTGGGGAGGATGGGGACCAGTTAATACCCCATTACCAGCGCCCATTACCCATTACCAGCGCCCATTACCCATTACCAGCGCCCATTACCCCATTACCAGTGCCCATTACCCTCATTACCAGCGCCCATTACCCCATTACCAGCACCCATTACCCCCATCACCAGCACCCATTACCCCCATTACCAGCGCCCATTACCCCATTACCAGCGCCCATTACCCTCATTACCAGCGCCCATTACCCCATTACCAGCACCCATTACCCCCATTACCAGCACCCATTACCCCCATTACCAGCACCCATTACCCCCATTACCAGCGCCCATTACTCCCATTACCAGCGCCCATTACTCCTATTACCAGCGCCCATTACTCCTATTACCAGCGCCATTACTCCTATTACCAGCGCCCATTACTCCCATTTCCTGCACCCATTACTCCCATTACCAGCGCCCATTACTCCTATTACCAGCGCCATTACTCCCATTACCAGCGCCCATTACTCCTATTACCAGCGCCCATTACTCCCATTACCAGCGCCATTACTCCTATTACCAGCGCCCATTACTCCTATTACCAGCGCCCATTACTCCTATTACCAGCGCCATTCCTCCTATTACCAGCGCCCATTACTCCCATTTCCAGCGCCCATTACTCCTATTACCAGCGCCCATTACCCCATTACCAGCGCCCATTACCAGCGCCCATTACTCTCAGTACCTGCGCCCATTAAAAGCATCCATTACTCCCATTACCAGCGCCATTACTACTATTACCAGCGCCATTACTCCCATTGCCAGCGCCATTACTCCTATTACCAGCGCCATTACTCCCATTGCCAGCGCCCATTACTCCCATTACCAGCGCCCATTACTCCTATTACCAACGCCCATTACTCCTATTATCAGTGCCACCTATTTGCCTCATTACAAGCGCTCATTACCCCATTAACACTACTATTACCCCCATAACCAGGGCCCATTACCTGCGAGGCCAAAGAAGCCTGGGTCCCCACTCATGCCCTTGGGGCCCTGGGGCCCCGCGGGTCCGGGCAAAGCGAACGTCACGATGCCGGGGAGGCCGGGGAAGCCCACGTCCCCCCGCACCCCCGGCTCCCCCGTCGCCCCCGGGGTGCCCGCGTCCCCAGGGAGGCCCTGCACACCGAGGGGGGGGTTACGACCGAAGAGGTTGGGGGGAGGGGGTTACATGAACAGTGAATGACGGAGCTAACAAAATCTCTACAGCTTGTAATTTTTCGTCTGTTTAGCACTTAATTCATTATTTGTTTTTAGCATTATAATCAATAATAAGTATATTAATCATTACAATTGGACGAATAAGCTGTATTAATTTGTTATTTGTTATTGGTATTATAAGTAATAATTTGTATATTTACCGTTTCAATGCAATAAAATATTTTTCCGTCTGTTTAGTACTTAATGTATTATTTCTTATTAGTATTATGTGCATAATATATAGGTATAGTATATTATATAATAATTAGTATATTAACTATTACAATTGGATAAATAAAGCTTCATGTGTCAGTTGCCATGGACATTATTTATGAATGTAAAATCCACGAGACGAGGCTGGATTAGTCTGTGCTAGAATGCCGTTTTTTACTTTCAATTTCTTAGAAAACGAACCGGGATTTTTTTACAGCAATAACTACGTTATATTATCAATATGACCAGGGAATCCCACGAAGTTGCCTTTAACCATACAAAAGGGTTACCTAAGAATTAGGCAAAGGATTACCGTTACCCTATCATATATACAACAGCGAATGGTTACCCTGCCTCTAATACCATGGGTAACCGTTACCTTTAATCCGTTAAACCCTGGGGCGCCGGCTCGGCCGGGGTCGCCCGGGATGCCTTTGGGCCCTTTTGGGCCCGGGAAGGCGCGACCATCAGGACCCGGGGCCCCGATGCGTCCCACACGTCCTTGGGGCCCATCCTGGCCCGGAGCACCAGGGTCACCTGGCGGATAACAACCCTGTTATCACTCAGCCCTGTTATTACTGAGCCCTGTTATCACTGAGCCCTGTTATCAATGAGCCCTGTTATCACTGAGCCCTGTTATCACTAAGCCTTGTTATCACTGAGCCCTGTTATCACTGAACCCTGTTATCTGTTATCACTGAGCCCTGTTATCAATGAGCCCTGTTATCACTCAGCCCTGTTATCACCTCATGGGGGAGTAGGGTGAGGGGGAGAGGGGCTGCCTCGTACCTTGCACCCCCGGGTCGCCGTGGCCCGAGAAGATCCCCGACAGTCCCGGGGCCCCGCGGTAACCCTGGGGTCCGATGTCTCCGGGTTGGCCCTGCCCGACAAATCAATCGTGAATAATCGGCACTAAGGCCGGCGATACCATTACCAGAATACCGCTGTATATTTACGAAGTGAGATACACGATATTTCAGTTCACATTTTTTATTTATAAATAACTTAAGATTGCAAAGGTAAGAAGACCGTTTATCTTCAGCGGGCCCGGCCCAAGATGAAGTCCCTTGCTTGATAGTGGGGTCCGAGTCTTCCGTGTAGACCACAGGTCTTACCTTGGGGCCCGGGTTCTCGCCTTGAGGCCCGAGTCCCAACGTGGAGCCCAAGTCTCATCTTGGGGCCCGGGGTCTTACCTTGGGGCCTGGGTCTTACCTTGGGGCCCGAGGTCTCATATTTGTTGCCCGGAGACTCTCCTTGGGGCCCGAGTGTCACCTTGTGGCCCAGGGTCTCACCTTGGGGCCCGGGTTTCCGTCAAAGCCTCGGTTCCCTGGTATGCCTTCCGGTCCAAAATCTCCTCGTGGCCCGATGGCCCCGTCAGTCCCAGGGTCCCCGGCAAGCCCCGGGCGTCCTTGTGGTTCGATAAAATCATCATCATCAATAATAATCAAAATAAATAATAATTTAACGTAGTTAGTATTTATTTAACATAAATAATTAGTATACATTTAACATAAATAATTATAATTAATATTTTTTATTAATTAATTAGTGT
This sequence comes from Hyalella azteca, assembly GCF_000764305.2. Classification (NCBI taxonomy): domain Eukaryota; kingdom Metazoa; phylum Arthropoda; class Malacostraca; order Amphipoda; family Hyalellidae; genus Hyalella; species Hyalella azteca. The sequence continues at coordinate 51,304 of NW_025937435.1, read as the reverse complement.
TGTGATCAATCTTGTTTTCGTCATTCTATTGTACAATATTTATAATCACTTCATTCCATTTCACCATATTTTTAATTAATTCATTTCCTTATACAATAAATATTAACATTTCATTCCATTGCACAAAAATTATTTGGACAAACATGTTGGCCCGTTGGTCCCGCGCCCAACGGGCCCGGCTGGTCCCGACTCTCACCTCTGAACCCGCCATCTCCAGGCTGTCCCTTGACGCCGTAGGCCCCATGACGTCCCGGTTGTCCCAAGGCCCCGGGTCGTCCGTCGAACCCTGGGTCTCCTGGGGCCCCGACGCTGCCGTATATCCCAGGCTCCCCCTTCCGACCCGGGAACCCTCTTTGGCCCGGCAACCCTGGGGCACAGGAAGGGCATATGTCGCTAAATGGTACATGGCAACTGATGTTAAATGGTACATCACCGTACATGGCAACTGATGTTAATGGTACATGGCAACTGATGCCGCTAAATGGTGCATGACAACTGATGTCGTTAAATGGTACATGACAACTGATGTTAAATGGTACATGGCAACTGATGAAGCTAAATGGTATATGGCAACTGATGTCGCTAAATGGTACATGGCAACTGATGTCGTTAAATGGTATATGACAAAGGATATTGAAAGGTACATGGCAGTTGATGTCGTTAAATGGTACATGGCAACTGATGTCTGGGGGTTACCTGACATCCCTATCTGGCCGGGGTTGCCAGGGAACCCTGGAAAGCCGTTGAACCCTTGGTCCCCTGGCGGTCCCCTCTCCCCGGGGACGCTGATGCCCTGGTTGCCGCGTTGACCCTGCAGGGTTGGGGTAATTATCCCCCTGAATTACTTTAAATTTCCACGGTTTACATAAAGTTACCCTAGACTATGACCATCAGTTACCCTGGAAAACTCGAAGTTACCCTGAAATGTGAACGTCAATTACCCTTTATCACTTGAATTTACCCTGAAATATGGCTCATTATTACCATAAATTAAATAAAATTACCCTGGAGAAGAAGGGCCTATATAAAAGGAATAAGGGCCCCATATAAGGGGAAGAGGGGCCTCACCTTCCTGCCGTTAATCCCAGGTAATCCAGCGATGCCCTTGGGCCCCCTGGGCCCCACGGTTCCCGGGTAGCCATAGAACCCCTTGGCCCCGGGGAAGCCTTGGTCCCCAGTCTCCCCTTTAGAGCCAGGGAGGCCCGGCTGTCCCGGTGGGCCCGCCACGTCTGAACGTCCCGCGTCCCCAGCGTCTCCTTTGTCCCCGGGGGTCCCCTGGGGGGACGCATTTAATATTAATTAAATTGATTTATTTAATATTTATTATTATTTTAATTTTATTTATTTTATTTCTCATTTATTATTATTTTAATTTTATTTTGTCTATTTATTACTTTAAAATATAATTTTATTTATTTATTACTACAAATTTATTATTTTAAAATATATACACAATTAATGCGCAAACATTGACTGAAATTATACATAAATCTTATAGTTATATAGTATTTTATATCATATCATATTTTATAGTATTTATCATATAGTATTTATGTTAAATATTTTCAGGTAAAAGAGAGTTAGAGAAAATTGATCATTTTAAAATATATAATGCAATTATTACACAAACCTTAAATGAAATTATACATAAATATTATAGCTATAATATTATAGATTATATAGTATTTTATCTGATAATTTAATATAGTATTTTAATTTTTTTCATTTACAAAAAGTGGCGTGGAAAACTAACGTCAATGCCTGGGTCGCCTTGGGCCCCTTGGGCCCCAATCTGTCCCCTGAAGCCTGGGGCCCCAACGATTCCTGGGTAGCCCTTGAGGCCCGTCAGCCCGTCCATCTTGGGCCCAGGTGTCCCCACATTGCCTCGCACGCCCTTGGGGCCCCGGATCCCAACGGGCCCAGGGTTGCCGGGCCTTCCAGGGTAACCTGCAAGAAAATCTATTTAGAAGAGGGCCTACCTGCGGGCCAAGGCCCTCTTACCTGCGGGTCCAGGGTCCCCCCTCACCAGCGGGCCCAGGCCCCCTCACCTGCGGGTCCAGGGTCCCCCTCACCTGCGGGTCCCTCACCTGCGGGTCCAGGGTCCCCCCTCACCTGCGGGTCCAGGGTCCCCCCTCACCTGCGGGTCCAGGGTCCCCGCGCTCTGCCTCTAAGGTGAAGAAACCGCCGGCCGCGCCCTTGATGCCCTTTGGGCCCGCCTGCCCTTGGTAGCCCCTAAGGAGAAGCGGGTCTATATAGGGTCCATTAGGGTCCATAATTCCCCTATAATTTCAATATATCCCTATTATTAATATAAATGCTATATTATATATATTCAATAGGGTCCATTGATCGGTTCATTAGGGTCCATTAGGGCCAATTGAGCGGTCCATTAGGGTCTATTAGGGTCCATTGAGCGGTCCATTAGGGTCCATTAGGGTAGAAACTGGCGCACAGAGCTGGGATCGAACCCGCAACTCACTGCGCCAATCTTGGTACTCTGAACTGTAACCACTGGGCCACACTGTTAATTAAGCTTCATTCTGTATCCATCTATTAATTAATTTCTTAATTATTTCACCATTTATTAATTAAGCTTCATTATTTCCCTAATTATTTTTTAAGTTTCATTATTTCTTCATTTATTACTTGAGCTGCATTATTTCTCCGTGTATTAATTATGCTCTATCTTAATAATAATAAAACATATGAAATTTCCTCCTAATAAATTAATAAGCATGAAACTCACCTAACAAATTTCTCAGTAGTTCTATTGAAGTATGATTAAATATTATTATTAGGCACTGGACTTAAGTGAGATTACCTTAAATAAAAAAAAAAAAAAGAGTTAAAAAGTAGTATGGTTTAGAAAAGTGATAGGTTCGAATGGACATACTTTACCGAAGTTACTGTTGCTACTCTCAGGTTAGAAAACGGATCTAAACGAAGAAAATATGATTTTCGTTGATATACTAATTTGATTGGCAATGAGTACATAATCAAAGAATAAATCACCTATTCTTGGTCATAATGTCAGAAAAGCGTTCAGAATGAAAAATTTACGCCCAGAAGTTTTATTTTCTATTTAATCTAAATATTCGGCTACGACTGCCTTTAGAAGTTTGTGTAGATTGAGCAATGCGATGTCATTCTTTCTTATTAGTAGTGTTTGTTCGTTCGTTGATTGTCGTTTATTTCTGATGCACTATTCATTCTTTTATTCCTATAATTGCATTAAGAATTTGAGGATAAAACCTAATTTTTTGCCTTACAGATTGCCATGAAGTCATGAACCCATTAATTAATTCTTTGGTTTCCATAGCAACGCAAAGTTGCCATGTGCTCATTAACAAATTCTTTTGTTTCCATAGCAACGGAAAGGTTGCCAAGTACCCATTAATCAATTCTTCTCTCCGGCGGGGGCTCTAAATCCCTAGGGTAATTATACCGAGTGATCACTAGCGTCTAGTTCATTCCTAGTCACTGGTGTCTAGTTCGACTCACTCTACGTATATTACCTGCATTGCCATATGTAACGTGAACGCCCTATTGGCCTTGAGGCACTTGTGGGCCCCAATGGCGCTCTATTGGGGCCTTCTGAGGCACTAGTGGGACCCAACTGAAGTTCTAGAGGACATGAGGTCGTTTCAAACACTGAGGTTCTGTGGGGCCCCGTTGAAGCCCCAGTGGGCCCCACTCGAGGCCATAATTCGCACCTGCTCGCCTGCGGCGCCCACTCGTCCATCAGCGCCGGGCCGCCCCTGAGGCCCTCGAGGCCCGGCGTCACCAATGGGGCCCGGGAAGCCTGGGTCTCCCCTGACCCCGGGCAGTGCGGGGCCCGGGATTAGGGAGCCTGGCTCCCCCTTGCGCCCCGCGTACCCAGAGAGGCCTGCGGGGATGACGGGGAGGGAGGGGGTAGAAATATATGTATATAAAAGCCTGGAATTGATATATACATATAAATATATATAAAATGTATATATAAATATAGTAAAATATGAATAAAATATTAATATATATAAAGTGTATGTAAATATATATAAAATAAAAAGAATGTATAAAATGCATCTCTCAGAGAATAAAGAAAGAAAGATTTTTTTAATAAATAAAAGAGAGGGAATGATGAATATAACCAAATAGTAAAGTACAATTGTTTAATATTTTTTAGTTCGATTAAAAAGTTGTTAATATTTCCAACTTGAATAAAAAAGGAAGCTAAAATTTTTGGTTAATGTATTAATCCATATTCAATTTACCAAAGTTACTGATAATATACCCGGTAATAGAAAACGACTTCCACAAGAAAAAATTTACACTTTGCTGGTAGACTTTGGTATTGCGTAACGGAATTATTAATACAAAAGTCCAAATCATTAAATATAATGTATCTATAAAAATACAAAATGAAAGAAAAACATACATAAACACAACTTTAAATGTAATTGTGTAATCATGTTTTTTAATGTATTCATAAATGTACTTTATATATAATCAGAATCACATTGAACTGAGAAGTCAAATGATTCCATAACATAAGTAGACGACCTGAAACTGTCCAAACTTTAGCATATAAAATGAGATAAATTGTGATAGATTTCGATATAATAAAAAAGTTAGATTTTTTTTCGGCATGTAGAAACCGAAATTGTTACTGTCTTCAATAAAATACTGGAATATTTAAAATATTCCAATATAAATAATAAAATAAATACTAATAATAATAATAATAATATTAATATTATAATAATAATAATATAAATAATAATAATAATTCAGTTACCGTTTGATCCCGCGATACCGTCGGGCCCGCGGTTGCCCGCGAGGCCCACGTTCCCCGCGATGCCCTTCCTGCCCGCGGGGCCCGGGAACCCGGGCTCCCCTTTGAACCCCGGGCTGCCTGGGTACCCCGGGTCCCCCCGCTCTCCGGGGAGGCATGGGGACTCTGAGGGAGGAGAACAATGGGGGTTAGGGGGATTAGGGGGATTAGGCGATGTTCCTTTTCGATAAGAAATATTGAAATTAAATATAAATAATTTATATATAATTATAATTTGATGAATTAATACGCGTACTATATAATTAAATATAATCATAATTTACTAATTTACTAGATAATATTAAGGTAAGGACTTGTGAATATTTAGGTTAGCCCAAAATGGCCCGCCAATTTGGCCCACAATGGACCTATTATTTGGCCCAAAATGTTCCTTTATTTGGCCCATAATGGCCCTCTCATTTAGCCCACAATGGCCCTCTCATTTGGCCCACAATGGCCCTCTCATTTGGCCCACAATGGCCCTCTCATTTGGCCCACAATGGCCCTCTCATTTGGCCCACAATGGCCCTCTTATTTGGCCCAAATGGCCCTCTCATTTACTCACGGGGCCGCGGGATGCAGGCGTCGCCCGTGGGGCCCTTGATGCCCGGGACCCCGTTGGGGGCGTCCCGGGGGCTGAATCCCGGGTCCCCCGTGGGGCCCATGAAGCCCTTGAAGCCCTTGGGGCCCTTGATGGGGACACCGAGGCCCGGTATGCCCTTGAGACCTGCGGGCGGGGCCCACATTAATTCCTGATTAGCATTAATTGGGGACGCTAATTGGGGACGCTAAATGGGGACGCTAATTGGGGACACATATTAATTTAATAATTAAGGAGTAATTTAGGTTAACTTAAACTGTTTTATATTTCTCGATAATTGGACTCATAACAAAGAATTATTAATTCCTATTTAACAATTATATATCCTAGTTAACAATTGAATATTTTAATTAACAATTGTATATCCTAATTATCAATTAAATATCCTAATTAAAAATTATATATCATAATTAACAATTATTTATCCAAATTAACAATTATATATCATATTAAGCAATTATATATCAATTTTAACAAATATATTTAATAATAAATAATTATTTATCGTAATTAACAAATATTTATTCTAATTATCAATTACTTATCCCAATAAACAAATATAAGGGCTCAACCCTAAGGGTCAGGGTTACCTGGCCGGCCCGCGTCGCCCTGTTGACCCTGAAGACCGTTGACCCCCGCGCGGCCCGGTCTGCCGTCCCGACCCTTGGCCCCAAAGTCGGGGTCCCCGACGAACCCTTTACGACCCGCGAACCCCGGGGGGCCCACGTCCCCCCGTGGGCCCTGGATGCCTGGGACGCCCGGGAACCCTGCGGGGGGGGGGAGGGGGGGATTAGTCAGGGGTAAGCCCTAATGGGGTCAGTTAACCCTAATGGGGTTCAAGACAGTTAACCATAATGGGGTGTATGACAGTTAACCCTAATGGGTTCAATTAACCCTAATGGGGTTTAAGGCAGTTAACCCTAATGGGGTTTAAGACAGTTAACCCTAATGGGGTTCAGTTAACCCTAATGGGGTTTAAGGGAGTTAACCCTATTGGGGTTTAAGACAGTTAACCATAATAGGGTTAAGGGCAGTTAACTCCTGATGGGTTTAAGGCAGTTAACCCTAATGGGGTTCAAGACAGTTAACCATAATGGGGTTCAAGACAGTTAACCCTAATGGGGGTTAAGACAGTTAACCCAAATGGGGTTTAAGACAGTTAACCCTGATGGTATTAATCAGCAGTTAACCCTAACGGGGTTCAGTTATCCCTAATGGGGTTTAAGATAGTTAACCCTATGGGGTTCAGTTAACCCTAATGGGGTTTAAGATAGTTAACCCTGGTGGGGTTTAAGGCAGTTAACCCTGATGGGGTTCAGTTAACCCTGATGGGGTTAAAGGCAGTTAACCCTGATGGGGTTTAAGGCAGTTAACCCTGATGGGGTTCAGTTAAGCCTAATGGGATTTAAGACAGTTGACCCTGATGGGGTTTAAGGCAGTTAACCCTAATGGGGTTTAAGACAGTTAACCCTAATAGGGGTTACCTTGTATGCCAGGGTCCCCCGGAGGGCTGATCCCTTGTCGGCCCGGGTCTCCCGCGGGTCCGGGGGGTCCGGGCTCGCCGGGCAGGCCCCGGTTGCCCCCTCCGCCCGGGTAGCCATCCCGCCCGCGGTCTCCTTGGAAGCCCGGCAGCCCCGCGGGGCCCTGGGGCCCTGTTGGGGAAAAGGGGGTTAAAAAAAGGGAGTGCATGGGCCCGGCATTGGCCCCACCTATCACCCCAGCTTGGGCCCCACTCAACACCCCAGCATGGGCCCCACTCAACACCCCAGCATGGGCCCCACTCAACACCCCAGCATGGGCCCCACTTAACACCCCAGCATGGGCCCCACCTGTCTCTTATACACATCTCTTTAAATGTANAACAGCATTACGACTGGATAACTGGACTGGATAACAACAAAAGGATAACAGCATTACGACTGGATAACTGGACTGGATAACAACAAAAGGATAACAACATTACGACTGGATAACTGGACTGGATAACAACAAAAGGATAACAACATTACGACTGGATAACTGGACTGGATAACAACAAAAGGATAACAGCATTACGACTGGATAACTGGACTGGATAACAACAAAAGGATAACAGCATTACGACTGGATAACTGGACTGGATAACAACAAAAGGATAACAACATTACGACTGGATAACTGGACTGGATAACAACAAAAGGATAACAACATTACGACTGGATAACTGGACTGGATAACAACAAAAGGATAACAACATTACGACTGGATAACTGGACTGGATAACAACAAAAGGATAACAACATTACGACTGGATAACTGGACTGGATAACAACAAAAGGATAACAACATTACGACTGGATAACTGGACTGGATAACAACAAAAGGATAACAACATTACGACTGGATAACTGGACTGGATAACAACAAAAGGATAACAACATTACGACTGGATAACTGGACTGGATAACAACAAAAGGATAACAACATTACGACTGGATAACTGGACTGGATAACAACAAAAGGATAACAACATTACGACTGGATAACTGGACTGGATAACAACAAAAGGATAACAACATTACGACTGGATAACTGGACTGGATAACAACAAAAGGATAACAGCATTACGACTGGATAACTGGACTGGATAACAACAAAAGGATAACAACGTTACGACTGGATAACTGGACTGGATAACAACAAAAGGATAACAACATTACGACTGGATAACTGGACTGGATAATAACAAAAGGATAACAGCATTACGACTGGATAACTGGACTGGATAACAACAAAAGGATAACAACATTACGACTGGATAGCTGGACTGGATGACAACAAAAGGATAACAACATTACGGGACTCACACGAGCTCGTAGTCCGGGGGGCTGCCGTCGGGCCCCCGCTCCCCCATGTCCCCCTTCATGGCCTCCACTAGTCCCCCCGGGTCCCCGGGGTCTCCCTTGGGCCCGTCCCAACCAGGCCGACCCGGTGAACCCTGGGGGAGGGGAGAGGGGGGAGTAGTCAGTTGCGGGGAGGGGGTTAATTGCTCGAGGGGGCAATTTCTCAGGTACTTAAGGCTTAACCCCTAATTTAACCCCCTCCTAGAGTGGGAGGGGGGGTTATGTGAGTGGGAGGCCAATGGTTAACGCCAAAAATGGGTTGGGGGGTAGTAAGTTGGGGGTAGGTTGGTTGGGNACAGCCGTGACACACCCCACCCCCGGGACACTCACCTGCAGCCCCCGTATGCCCTCGGGGCCCGGGTAGCCCTTGTTGCCCTTCATCCCGCGGATGCCCTGGACCCCCGCGAGGCCCGGGGTGCCGCTCTCCCCCCGCGCCCCGGGGGAGTTGATCCCCCCCTCCCCCGAGTCCCCCTTGAACCCCGGCACCCCCTTGGGGCCTGTAGAGGGGGGAGGAGGGGTTATATCATTTAATATATATAATATAATTTATTAATTTATATTTCTCACGTATATCTTATATACGAGTATATTAATATATATAAATAATAAAATAATAAATATGTATCTTAAATATTACGTACGACTTTAATATATATAGATTTAATATTATTATTAGCTAATGAATGGGTAGAATATATATAGGTTATAGCTGTTAATGTATATAGCTTATAAGAATTATTATAATAAAATAATTATTATAAAATAAAATTGAAATGAAAAATATTATACGTATAAAATAACATAATTAATTTCATTAATATAAAAAAATTATTTATAACATACCTTCAGGGCCCGGTAGGCCCGCTGGGCCCGGATAGCCCGGGGCCCCGGGCCGGCCGTCGGTCCCGTTGCACCCCGGGATGCCGAGGGCCCCGCGGATGCCCTGCGACCCGGGCAGGCCCGGGATGCCCGCGGTCCCCTTGAAGCCCGGCATCCCTTGGTCCCCGCGGGACCCTTTGGGGCCCATACTGCCGGGGTCCCCCGTGTCCCCATAGGGCCCGGGCTGACCTGGCCCCGGGGGAAGACAATCAATTATTATATAAATAATATTATATTACTAATTATTAATAATAAATATTATTATATTGTCAATTATTATTATATAAATATTAGTATTTTTATTAACAAAGTATTGCCGTACATTCATGTGCACAATACTAAAGATAAAAATAATTGTATTTTATTTTTAACAAATTATATTTGGTTTAAATGCAATACATTTCAATTAAATTAGACGGCAGACAAATAAGTTGATTATTAAATGATTTTTAATTATTGGTTATTAACTAATTATTAATTAATTATGTTTCGTTGATTATAAATTTTGTATATTTATTTATTACTTATTCATTGTTTCATTTTTAATTTATTAATTATTTATATATTAATTATGAAATAATTTTGTTTATTGATTATTAAATTATTAATTGTGTTTATGTGGGGCCCACTGACCCGTGGGGCCCTCGTAGCCCGGGTCTCCAGGGAAGCCCGTGTGGCCCTGCAGGCCCGGGAGGCCCGGCGCCCCCGGTGGGCCCGGGTCGTCGCAGCGGCAGGGGCGGGACACACAGCAGTCCTGTGGGCCCAGACCCCACTGACTCAGTGGCCACTTACTCAGTCACCACTGACTCAGTTACCACTGACTCAGTCACCACTGACTCAGTCAGTCAGTCACCACTGACTCAGTCACCACTGACCCAGTCACCACTGACTCAGTCACCACTGACTCAGTCACCACTGACTCAGCCACCACTGACTCAGCCACCACTGACTCAGTCACCACTGACTCAGTCACCACTGACTCAGTCCCCACTGACTCAGTCTCCACTAACTCAGTCACCACTGACTCAGTCCCCACTGACTCAGTCCCCACTGACTCAGTCACCACTGACTCAGTGGCCACTGACTCAACTTTAAATAAATTTAACTTATATAATAGACTTTATTCACTCATATTTAAATAAAATTATTCAAGTTTAGTTCTAATAAAATATATTTATATAATATATATAATAAAATTATTTATTATATATATTATAGATAATAAAATTGTAAATAATTGCTATAATAATTTAAACATAATTTATTAAGAGAATAATTTCAAAAAGAAATCACTATTCTGTGATGATTTTAATGATGAGTACAAAGTGAATAATTTTTTTGTAGATACTCATTAAAGTTTAGTGTAAAAAAATATTATTTTTAGAACATATATTATTTAGAACTATATTTATAATTAAAAATAATTGTTATATATATATTCAAATATAATTTATAAAAATTGATTTATTTAGTATAACTCAAGGCTTGGGTTATACAAAATAATTATTTATCTATATTATATTTAATAGTATAATTAAAAACAATTGTTATACTGTATATATTTCAATATAAGCTTGGGTTATAATAAATACTTATTTATTTATATTATAAGTAATAATATAATTGATAATAATTCTTATATATATTTAAATATAATTTATTAAAAGCTATTAATTTATTTAATATAACTCACGGCCTGGGCACGCTGAGCAGCGCCCAGCAGCCCGACCAGCAAGATGACTGACGCCTTCATGTCGCCCTAGTCCATAGCAACTAGTGGCGTGTAGATATACGCTCTAACACTTCTCTATCAGCGTGTAGAAATACCTCTAACAGCGTGTAGTTATACCTCTAACACACCCCTACCAGCGTGCTGTTATACGCTGTAACACGCCCCTAACTGTCAGCGTGTAGTTATACCCTGTTACACACCCCTACTGTCAGCGTGTAGTTATACCCTGTAAAACACTCCGATGAGCCTGTAGTTAAACTCTGTAACAGCGTGTAGATATACGCTGTAACACTCCCCTATCAGCGTGTAGTAATACCCCTAATACGCCCCTAACCACCAGCGTGTAGTTCTAGCACCCACACGCCCCAATTATCAGGGTGTGGCTTCACTGTACAAGTAAAAGATTAGATTAACACTCTACGGGGATTTAACTCCGTGATTCGTAGCTCGGTTTTCGGAGCGGACGAACGCACTCCTTCCTCCGTGGCCGCCAGCGCGCAACTGAGCTGCCCACACTCGGTGCAGCGGTGGTTGCCCGCGTTAACCACACCCTGTGCCAACCATGACAACCTTTGTCCTTTGGTTGTCTTATGGTTGTCTTTTACTGCTTTTTTATGTTTAAATATCTCATATAATAAATATTTATTCATTATTAACCAACTTCAAAAGCCTGGAAACGGTTTAAAAAGCCTTAATGTGATCGGGTTTAATTGGTAGTTGGCATCTGGAGGGGTCACGCCCGCAAGCTCGAATTGTGTCCCAGTGCCCGTGCCCCAGAGTGGCCCTGGCCAGCGTCGGGGGCAGACGTGCGTCGTTCCGTGCCTAAGTTGACTTTGATTGTGAACAAAACTCTTTACTTTTTCTGGCTGCCAAAGGCACAAACTTTGGAGAAGATCGGGTGACTGGGGGCTCTTGTTTCCATGCAAACTTTATATGAAAGTTTATAGAGTTATCAATTATATAATATAATGAACAATAAACAATTTGAAGTTTTTACATATATTGTCGATATTAAGTAAATATGTAAATGATTTTTAATGGCCCAATTTCTTTATTAAATTAAAGCGATTCTTTGTTCACAATTCCATCCCATTATTCTTTAATCAATTTTTTTTCGCCTATCATCACCGTAATATTTTAAACCCTTAACGCATATAATCGTAAACATTACAATTATTATTAAACCATTTATTAAATCAGATTACAAATAAATAAAACATTAATAAGCCATTAATAATAAAATCAATTCTTAGAGAAACCGCCGTGCGATGTAGATTGATTTAACAATTATTAATACTCTAATTAAATAATTATTTAAATTAAATTAATTAATTCAGAGAAATAATTTAGGCGTCGTAAAAGATCGTAAAGCGTCGTAATCTCGCCGGCACGTGGAGGATAAGTGATGGATCTGTGAAGGATAGAAGGATCCAAGATGGCGGCGCTACCACGAACTGCGGCGCTATGGTAGGTCATGGTAGTGGTCATGGTAGTGGGCCATGGTAGTGGGTCATGGTAGTGGTCATGGTAGTGGTCATGGTAGTGGTCATGGTAGTGGTCATGGTAGTGGTCATGGTAGTGGTCATGGTAGTGGTCATGGTAGTGGTCATGGTAGTGGTCATGGTAGTGGTCATGGTAGTGGTCATGGTAGTGGTCATGGTAGTGGTCATGGTAGTGGTCATGGTAGTGGTCATGGTAGTGGTCATGGTAGTGGTCATGGTAGTGGTCATGGTAGTGGTCATGGTAGTGGTCATGGTAGTGGTCATGGTAGTGGTCATGGTAGTGGTCATGGTAGTGGTCATGGTAGTGGTCATGGTAGTGGTCATGGTAGTGGTCATGGTAGTGGTCATGGTAGTGGTCATGGTAGTGGTCATGGTAGTGGTCATGGTAGTGGTCATGGTAGTGGTCATGGTAGTGGTCATGGTAGTGGTCATGGTAGTGGTCATGGTAGTGGTCATGGTAGTGGTCATGGTAGTGGTCATGGTAGTGGTCATGGTAGTGGTCATGGTAGTGGTCATGGTAGTGGNAGCATGGGCCCCACTCAACACCCCAGCATGGGCCCCACTCAACACCCCAGCATGGGCCCCACTCAACACCCCAGCATGGGCCCCACTCAACACCCCAGCATGGGCCCCACTCAACACCCCAGCATGGGCCCCACTCAACACCCTAGCATGGGCCCCACTCAACACCCTAGCATGGGCCCCACTCAACATCCCAGCATGGGCCCCACTCAACACCCCAGCATGGGCCCCACTTAGCACCCTAGCATGGGCCCCACTCAACACCCTAGCATGGGCCCCACTCAACACCCCAGCATGGGCCCCACTGAAGTTCCCTTCATGGGCCCCAGTGTTCAAGGGCCCTTCCGTGCTCCTTAAGGCCTCCCCAGTCCCCAAGGCCCCATGGGGCCCCACCCACCAGGGGGCCCTGCGTAGTACTCCATGAGCGTGGGGTCATAGACCCCCGGGAGGCCCACGTCCCCCACGAGGCCCGGTCTGCCGTCGTAGCCTCGGTCCCCGCGGTCTCCCTGGGGACCGATGGTAGAAATAACAAAGACAACAATGGTACATAGTATTTTTATTAGTTAATATTAATTAATATTGATACTATTAATAACAATACCGTTAATTAATAATAGTAATATTATTAATTAATGTTAATACTAATAAAAATTAATAAATTATTAATTAATAGGTCCATATTGCAGAATTGTAATCCTATTTAAATAGAGATATAATAATATTCGTTTAAAAATTATTTTATATAGACAACACTTCTAATTTTTAAATGTACGTATAAACGAAAATTTTTCACATTTTTTTTCGACATAAATTTTTGTTACTTTTTAAAATTATTTATTATTTAAATTATTATTAAAGTATTTAAATTATTTTTTTTACCTTCTCGCCGAAGAGGCCCGGGAGGCCCTCGAGGCCCGGGGCCCCCTTGAAGCCCTTCATACCGGGCTCGCCGGGCCGGCCCTGGGACCCGGTCTTGCCTCTCCACCCCCGCACCCCCACCTCCCCCTTGCACCCCTTGACCCCATCGCGGCCATCTTTGCCGGGGGCCCCATTGTGGATGATGAGGTTGTCGGGCCCGGGGGGGTAACTGGGGGTTAAAAGGGGGGTTAAAGAAGTCTGGGAGGTAACTGGGGATTAAAAAGGGTTAAGGGGCCCGGGGGTATCTGGGGGTGAAAGGGGTTAAAGGGTCCTGGGAGGAACTAGGGGTTAAAAATGGGTTAACTGGAACGCTGTTCTAAAATTGCACAAAAGGATAACAACATTACGACTGGATAACTGGACTGGATAACAACAAAAGGATAACATTGGTGCAGTGGTGGTGCAGTGGTGGTGCAGTGGTGGTGCAGTGGTGGTGCAGTGGTGGTGCAGTGGTGGTGCAGCGTCGCGCGTGCAATAAAAATTACAAACAAACTCGAGGACGTCGACCCTAAGGGTTCCAGCGACCCTATGGGCTATACCTAAGGGTTGAGAATAAGGGTTCAAATTAAATTTTAGTCATAAATTAAATTTTAAGCCTTCATTAAATTTTAAGCCAAAATTTAATTATAAACCATAATTAAAGTTCAAGCCTTAAATAAATTTAAGCCTTAATTAAATGTAGAGCCTTAATTGAATTTTTGGCCTTAATTAAATTTGAGCCTTAATTAAAGGTTAATATTGAATTTTAAGATTTAATTAAATCTGAAGCCTTAATTAAATTTAAGCCTCAAATAAATTTTAAGCATTAATTAAATTTTAACCTTTAAATAAATTGTGTGCCTTAATTAAATGAAATTAAAATAGAAAAAAAGGAAGCCTTAATTAAATTTTAAGCCTTAAATAAATTTCAGGCCTTAATTAAATTAAAATAAAATAAAAAAAGGGTCGGGACGTCTTGTGAAAGACAAGGGGTTGGGGTTGGGGTTGGGGTTGGGGTTGGGGTTGGGGTTCACACGGGGCTTGTCTGTATCAACATCTGTGTTGTGTGGCGCCTTGTGTTGTGTTTACACAATCCTGTGTGACGGTATCCTAGATACCCGTGGGAGCGATGCACGGAGGGTGTGTACGTAGAGTGTGTACGTAGTGTGTGTACGTAGGGTGTGTACGTAGAGTGTGTGTACGTAGGGTGTGTGTACGTAGGGTGTGTACGTAGGGTGTGTACGTAGGGTGTGTACGTAGGGTGTGTACGTAGGGTGTGTACGTAGGGTGTGTACGTAGGGTGTGTACGTAGGG
>NW_025937435.1:2145-35250 GCF_000764305.2 Hyalella azteca | reverse complement strand
CATGAGGGGTGATGGGGCATGAGGGGTGATGGGGCATGAGGGGTGATGGGGCATGAGGGGTGATGGGGCATGAGGGGTGATGGGGCATGAGGGGTGATGGGTCATGTGGGGTGATGGGTCATGTGGGGTGATGGGGCATGAAGGGATGATGGAGCATGAGGGGTGATGCAGGAGTGATGGGTCATGCTGGTGTGATGAGATGGACATTGAGTCTGGACCAGAAGACATGGATGGACATTGAGTCTGGACCAAAGACATGGATGGACATTGTGTCTGGACCAGAAGACATGGATGGACATTGTGTCTGGACCAGAAGACGTGGATAAAATCATCAAAGTACTGGCGAAGTTTCCTGCAGCAGGACCAGATGGAGTCCCGGCAGTATTGCTAAAGGAGTGCGTCGGAGCGTTGACAGAGCCGCTTACAATCCTCTGAAAAACCACGTTGACGAAGGGAATCATACCCGAGGGCCTCAAAGTGGGACTGATAACGCCAATCCACAAAGGAGGTCCGAGGGACAGACCCCAAAATTACAGACCTGTGACCTTGACCTCACATGTGATAAAGGTTTTTGAGAAGGTAGTGGTCAGGAGGCTTGTCAAGTACATGGAAGAAGCTGAGGTAGGAGGAAGCCTGTTGAAGTGGATCCACAACTTCCTTACAGATAGAGTACAAACTGTTGCAAAAGAAAACTCGAAATCGAGAAAAGCGAGGATGAAAAGAACTTACCCACGCATCTGGATGACTAGAAGAGAACTTGCACACGCGAGGATGATTCGGAACTTACCCACGCATCTACATCGTCGTTGCGGAAGATACAAGAGTGCTGATGAAGATCACAGATGACCAAGACTGCGAGAGGTTACAGGATGACTTGTCGAAAATCTACTATTGTGTCCAAGTGAATGCGCTAGGTTCAGTGGTACCAAGTTCAGTGAATGAACTGCATTCAATGGAATGCAACTCAATGACACCAAGCTCGAAATAATTAGATGTAGAGTTGGCACAGAGGCTGGAATGCTGCATCGCTACTTGGCATCGGACGGCGTAGACATTAAGGAGAAGCAACTTGTCCGAGATCTCGGAGTGTTGATGAGTACCGAAGCAGCGTATGATGTTCACATCGAGGAAATAGTTGCGCGATGGAGACAACCGCTAGGATGGATTTGGCGGGCATTTCTAGCGAGAGAATCAGCGCCAATTATTATACTCCTCAGAGCCCTCGTGCTCCCCAATCTTGAGTACTGCTGCCAGCTTTGGGCGCCACACTCGGCAATTGGAGGCAGTCCAACATCTTCGCGTCCAGGATCAGTAGATGAGGGACCCGGACTACTGGGACAGGTTGGGGCATCTAGAACTGTACTCACTGGAGAGGAAAAAGAAAGATGTATAACATACTATGTATCAGGAAGATAATAATCAGACTGGCTTCCAACGAAAGAAGGGGGAAACTCAGCGGGATATCTCCATCTAACAACCGCGCTACGGCCAGAGTGAAGACTCTTCTGGAAGGATCTCTTTCCGCAGAGGATCCGAGGCTGTTCAACGACTTGCCGAAGGATTTGAAAGGGATATTTATTCACCAGTTCACAATTGCGACATTCAAGAGATGACTGGACGCGTTTTGAGCATGATCCCGGATTGTCCAGTTATATCCCTCTACCCTCAGCAAGGAACAAGCAGCAGCATCTTGCATCAGCTGACCCAAAAGAGGGTAGATAGACGGAACACGTCCAACATTACATCCGAGATCCGAGAGATAAGGAACCTGCTCATCGACGGCTTGGTGACGGAGGACGACGAAGGTGGCGCATCAGTGGGCTTTATACCAGGAAGTCCTAAACTTGACATTAGGACTTGGGAATAAGGAGCTGGTGTGTGGTATACTTATGGAAGCGTTTACCCTCTCGTATTGACCTCACGTCTTACCCTCACTTACATCCAGGTCTTAGAAGCATTTACACCCCAGGTCTTTCCCTCACTTACCTTCATGTCTTACCCTCACTTACACCCAGGTCTTACAAGCATTTACACCCTAGGTCTTATCCTTACTTACCTTCATGTCTTACCCTCACTTACCTCATGTCTTACACTTACTTATACTCAGGTCTTACACTTCCTTACTCTGATGTCTTACCCTCATGTCTTACCCTCTTTATGGTCTCTCAAGAGACACCCAGAGAAGGTCTCGCTCATCTCAGAGGCGCCGACCCTCACAAGGAGCCCTTTGTGAGGTGCCCTTTGTGAGTGCAGTCTGTCTGGGTCCAAGTATGCGCTCATTATGCATACTTGTTGTGAGGGCCAAAGTCCTCGGCGGGACTAATGGGCCCATGACACATTATTTGGGCCCATGACACATTATTTGGGCCCATGGCATATTATTTGGGCCCATGACGCATTATTTGGGCCCATGGCATATTATTTGGGCCCATGGCACATTATTGGGGCCATGCCATATTATTTGGGACCATTATTTGGGCCCCATGACACTTTATTGGGGCCCATGACACATTATTTGGGCCCACGTACCTTCCAATAACGTACCTTCTCTTAACTTCCCTTGACGTACCTTCCCTTAACGTACCTTCCCTTAACGTACCTTCCCTTAACGTACCTTCCCTTAACGTACCTTCCCTTAACGTACCTTCCTTGGAGTGAAGTGTGTCACAAGTGTGTCATGGAGTGAAGTGTGCCACAAGTGTGTCATGGAGTGAAGTGTGCCACGAGTGTGTCATGGAGTGAAGCGTGCCACAAGTGTGTCATGGAGTGAAGTACGTCATGGAGTGAAGTGTGCCACAAGTGTGCCACAAATAACCCTCCTCCCCCCTCTCCCCCAGCAATTCTTCGGGAGTTTCTTCGGGGGCGGCGCCTCCGATGACCCCCCGGGGGACACGACCCCCTCCACCCCCCTCCAGTACGAGGACCCCGACAACGACTACTACGAGTCCCCCACGGGGGGGAAGGACACCCCCAACGGGGGGGCGGACCCCCCCGCGTACCGTGACGATCTGGGGGCCAGCAGCTACCTGGACCTGACCCCCACGGGGGGACCGGGGGCCCACGGGGGGCTCACGGGAGGTGTGTTTAGTAGTGGGGGATTCGGGGGGCAGTTTGGGGGTTATGATCCCCGGGACTCTGGGACAGAGGGACGATACGATAACGGCTCCAGAGGGAGAGATCCTCCATATGGATACGACCAATCCTATCACTACTCCTATGGAGGTAATGGGTCAAACTATGATCCATATGGAGGGTCTAGGGGTTCTTATGACCCCTATGGAGAATCCGACCCCGAAGATCCATATGATGATTCCGATCCCGACGATCCAAATGGCAGATCCTCTTATGGAACAGGCACGGACCCTAATGATCCATATGGCAGAACGGACTCCAATGATCCATACGGCAGATCCTCTTATGGAACAGGCACGGACCCCAACGATCCATATGGCAGAACGGACCCCGACGATCCATATGGTAGAACAGACCCCAACGATCCATACGGCAGATCCTCTTATGGAACAGGCACGGACCCTAATGATCCATATGGCAGAACGGACCCCAATGATCCATATGGCAGATCCGACCCCGATGATCAATATGGCAGAACCGACCCCAATGACCCATATGGCAGATCGGACCCCAATGATCCATACGGCAGATCCTCTTATGGAACAGGTACTGACCCCAACGATCCATATGGAAGCCGGCCGGCGTCGGGGTATGACCCCTATGGGGGATACGGGGGCTCTCAGTCCCCCACCAGGGATGGGGGTTCGTCGGACCCCGCGGCGGGGGGTGGATTAACCCGTGAGGAATACGAGCGACTTCATGGATCTGGTGGACAATATGGCGGATATGGCGGGTCTGGTGGATACCCCGGCACTTCTGGCGGCCAAGACGGCGGGTATGGCGGGGCTGGTGGATACCCTGACAGTTCTGGTGGCCAGGGCGGCGGATATGGCGGGGCTGGTGGATACCCCGGCACTTCTGGCGGACAAGGCGGCGGGTATGGCGGGGCTGGTGGATACCCCGGCACTTCTGGCGGCCAAGACGGCGGGTATGGCGGGGCTGGTGGATACCCCGGCACTTCTGGCGGCCAAGACGGCGGATATGGCGGGGCTGGTGGATACCCCGGCACTTCTGGCGGCCAAGACGGCGGGTATGGCGGTGCTGGTGGATACCCCGGCACTTCTGGAGGTCAAGGCGGCGGGTATGGCGGTGGCGGAGGTGGGGGTGGAAGTGCACCCTGCAGTGGAAGAGACTGTTCAACCAGCGGAGGCAAATGCCAGTGCGTGGGGGAGAAGGGGTCGCGGGTGAGTAACCCTAGTCTTAATTATAGCATAACTAGTCCTACCCTATCAAAATTTTTAGTTGGTGGCGAGCCAGAATTAGGAACCGCCCAGGACTCGGACCGAACGTAAATCAGCTTCTCTAATGTCCGCTTTTTGGTCTACATTCCGGCCCCCGAATCAGACAGCTACCAGAGCCTGGTGAGGGGACTGAGGGGATTCTGCCAACTCTTGCCCTACTCTCAGGAGACTATAAAGTCGGCCAGGAGGTTCTGACTAGTCGCTGATTGCGATCAGTTGGCCAACTGACCCAGAATAACTTTGCGCCGAGTTTAGTGACTATTCGGCCGAAGCCTAGGCTGTCCCCGAATTTTGTTAGGGTAGTTGATCCGAACCAAATTTAGATGCTGGTCCGACTCTGCATCAGGCGCCGCCCAGGACTCGGGCAGCGCGCAAATCAGCCGCTAATTTCAGCTACGGCCGGGCTGACTGTGCAGCCTCTGAACAGCTTGCAAGCTCGACCTCAGGATTCACTTTTGTTCGGTGTTAATCTGGCGTCTTATAATATTCATTATGATTATACAATAAGATATGATCATCTGTAACTGAAACGTAATATTTACATCACGTGATAGAGATTGATGGAAAAGTACTAGACCTGAGTCAGCGTCTAGAGAACCTAACGTGATAGTCGTGATTCTATATAAGAGACTAGTTAGTAAGACACTTTCATGCGCCACCTGAGGATCGGGATACGTGACTAAGTTCGTGAGGGATAAGTAAGACACCATCTGTCTAGACAACTTATCTTGATAAGGGGTTGTTATACGTGTGAGATTTTTTATTAGTAAAAGACCAAGACCGTTAGGACTGTTACTGGAGGGGGGCCTTACTAAGGTTCCAAGCCCTTATATAGAATCACGGCTTTCGCCCTTTTATAGAATCACGGCTTCCGCCCTTTTATAGAATCACGGCTTCCACCCTTTTATAGAATCACGGCTTCCGCCCTTTTATAGAATCACGGCTTCCGCCCTTTTATAGAATCATGACTATAGCATCAAAGCTAACATCACTTCACGTGATGTTCTCCAACGTTGACTCATGTCTAGTACTTTTCCATCAATCTCTATCACGTCAAGTGAATATTATGTCGAAATTACAGATGATCACATCTTATTATTTAATTATTATGAGTATTATGAGACGCCAGATTGACACCGCACACTTGTCAAGCTTTCAGGATACACTTGGCATGTTCTGTGGACACTTTAAAGTCAGAGATGAGAATATGACCTGACGCAGAGTCCGATCGGGTGGCCAAACAGAACCTGAATCGCAATCAGCGACTAGTCACCCTAACAAAATTCGGGGTATGCTTCAGCCTCTGCCCCAGAGTTGCTATGTTCGCGTTAGAGTTATTCTGGGTCAGTTGGCCAACTGATCGCAATCAGCGACTAGTCAGAACCTCCTTGCCGACTTTATGGTCTCCTGAGAGTAGGGCAAGAGTTGGCAGAATAAGGACCAGGCTCTGGTAGCTGTCTGATTAGGGGACCGGAATGTAGACCAAAAAGCGGACATAGAGAAGCTGATTTACGTTCGGTCCGAGTCCTAGGCGGTGCCTAATTCAGGGTCGCCACCTACTCAAAATTTTGATAGGGTAGCGACTCTTGGGCAGAAGCCTGGGCGGTACCTAAATTATGTTAGGGTTGTGGCCTAGTTGAACATGAACTAGTGGCCCTAGTTGTAAATAAATAGGAATAATATGCGTTTAAAAACTATGTACTTTTTAAAGACAACACTTCTGAAGAATCCAGTGTATCCGATGTTACACATGTACAATGAATTCCCAATCTTATTAGCGAACATTACAAAAATTAAATTTTAAATTACATTTTTAGAAATAAAGAAATTAAAATTTTCAAAATTGTTTATTCTGTCAATTGATTCATGCATTGCCTCCGACTTTACGCAAGTGTGAAAAATTTCAAATCGATTGGACAAGTGAAGTTGTGTTAAATATTGATTTTAAGATTTATAACAGACAAACAAACATACAAACAAGAATTGAAGTTAAAGAGAAGTGTTGTAATAATAAACGTTATTTATTAAACTACTGAATAAAACTCATTTTAAATTGGCGCTAAAAATGCCTGAAAATTTTTTCAGAAAAAAAAACTCATTTTAAATTGGTGCTAAAAATGTATGGAAATTTTTGCAGGGTAGCCCTGGGCCTCCCGGGCCCCAGGGGGAGAAGGGGGGTCAAGGCTTCCCGGGGCCCGAGGGTCTCGAAGGGGCCAAGGGCTTCAAAGGATCGCCTGGACAGCAGGGCCCCACTGGGCCCAAAGGAAACAGAGTAAGTCTGATTTTTTAAGGTTATTTAAATTTTTTCACATATCCTTTTTTGACGAAAAAAAAACATTTAAATATTTTTTGGTAGTAAATTTCTTCGTACGGAAAGGCTTCAAAAAGTTCGTGGAAAATGTACATTACTGAAAACTATAAGAAAATAATATGATGTCAATGCACCAGAACGATCCTATTCCGATATACTTTAGATGGTGATACGGTTTTAAATAGTTACAGTACAGTATGACAGTTACAGTACAGTATACAGGGTTGTAATATAAGAGTTACAGTACACTATGAGTTGCACTAGTTACAGTAATTACTATTTACCCTAAAACTTTTACCCTAAACCCTTCAGGGTAAAATTGGGCTCAGGGTAAAATTACCCTAAATACTGTGCTTATAAACGATCACCAATAAATTATTATTTACCCTCAAATTTCTTCCTAAACCGGTCAGGTTAAAATAAAATTTAAAATGGAATTGAGGTATGGAATAAAATGGTATGAAATAAGAATTTACCCTGAAATTGAGGCTGGGAAATTCTTACCCTAAATTCTGTTCATATGAAATGATCACCAAAAATTATTATTTACCCTAAAACTTTTACCCTAAATCCTTCAGGGTAAAATCGGGCTCAACGGTTTCCCGGGCATCAACGGCATCCCGGGCATCCCGGGCCAAGCGGGCCCACCGGGCCTCCCGGGGGTCGACGGCTGCAACGGGACCGATGTGAGTGGGGCCACTTGACGGGACCAACGGGCCTGGGCACATTTAATGACAAAATTTGAAATTTAAGAAAATTTAGATGATATTGGATGAAAAATTGCAAAATCAAAAATAATTATTTAGATGATATTGGAAAATAAATTTAAAATATAAAATAAAAGAATAATTATTTAGATGATATTAGAAATTTCAAATAAAAGAAGATTTAGATGATATTTAAAAATAAATATAAATAAAACTTTTGTCCCCAGGGTGCTCCAGGCTACCCGGGCCAGCCGGGCCCTCCGGGCCCCAGAGGGTTCAGTGGGGCCCGCGGGGACAAGGGGGTCAAGGGGGAGCCCGCTATCAGCCCCCACCCGGACCGGCAGAAAGGGGAGAAGGGGGAGCCGGGGAGGAACGGGATACAGGGCCCCGTGGGGCCCAAGGGCCCACCTGGGGACACGGGTGACAGAGGTTTCCAAGGCCCACCTGGATTACCCGTGAGTGTTGGCCCATTTTATGGATTTATTTGTATAGATATTTTTAGACCCAATGTTTTTATAGACATTCATTGGGCCCAAAACTGTTGGGCCCATAACTGTTGGGCCCCATATTGGGGCCCAACAAGGGCACCATATTGGGCCACGCTTTAAACAAATCCCTCCCCATAGGGAGCTGTGGGGCCCAGTGGCCAGAAGGGCCAGAAAGGCGAGATGGGCCTGCAGTTTGTGGCCCAAAAAGGCGAAAAAGGCGAGCCTGGGCCCAAAGGCAACCCCAACGGCGGGCCTGGACCCTCGCCCTTCGAGAAGAACTGCACCACAACCATCGTTATCAAGGGTCGGGACGTGAGTATTGCGGGCCCGGGACATGAGTATTGCGGGCCCGGGACGTGAGTGTTGCGGGCCCGGGACGTGAGTATTGCGGGCCCGGGACGTTAGTAATGTAGCGTCTGGATGCATGTTTATGCCTCCAGATTTATTATATGTCTACCTGAGGATCTGGTTTCGTTGACTAAGGTAGTGAAGGATAAGTAAGACACATCAGTCCAGATAACGTATCTTGTATACGGGGTGGTAATACAGAGTTGTGATACAGAGGTATACGGGGTGGTAATACAGAGTTGCGATACAGTATACGGGGTGGTATTTACAGAGTTGCGATACAGTATACGGGGTGGTAATACAGAGTTGCGTTATAAGCTTCGCTTCCGCCCACAACTAAGGTCTTAAGGGCCATACTGAAGGTTGCTAGCCCTTATATAGCCTTCGCTTCCGCCCATTACTGAGGTCTCGATCACGTGATGTTGTACAGACGCTGACTTAAATCTAGTACTTTGCAATCAATTTCTATAACGTGTAATGAATATTATTATTATTATTACGAGTTATCTCTCCCATTTTACCCTCATTAACCCCCCATTACACCCACTAAACCCCATTCCCATCCTTATCCCCCCCCCTTCATTGTCCCTCTTTGCTCCCATTTCTCCCCTCCCTTTACCCCTTAACCTCCATTACCCCTTACCTCCCCTTACCCCCCTTAACCCCCCCTTAACTCCCTCCCCCCGCAGGGTCGGGACGGCGTAGACGGCGAGTGTGGGGAGAAGGGCCTCCCTGGGGCCCCCGGGGAGAGGGTGAGTCGTGGGGCCCTTAAATAATATTTGTAATATTATTCAATATTATTAATATTAACATTATCTTTAATATTATTCTTTTTTAAATATTATTAAATAATATGTTTAATATTACTAAATATAATTAAAACATAAAATAAATAGAAATTTAGTATATAGTGTAAAAATTATAAAATTACGTATAAAATCGTAGGTTCGGTATAAATAATATATACGTATACATATAATAATTATTATAAATAGTATAAATTAGGTATAAAAATTTAATATTACGTTATTAAATAATAATATAAACTAAATAATTAGTTGAAATTATTTTATATATATATTAATTGAAATTAATAACTGAAAATTAATATTTACCAAAAAAAAATAGAAGAAATTTTTGAAATTAAAAAATTTAATAATTTTTAATTTTTTTGGACCCAGGGTCGAGATGGCCCACCGGGCCCAGCAGGCCCCATGGGCTTCAAGGGTGACATGGGGCCCCCGGGTCTTGATGGCCTCAGGGGCCTCAAGGGCATGAAGGGCGAGGCAGGATACAGCGGCGTCGACGGGCCCAAGGGCGAACGGGGCCCGCCTGGGCCCAGCAAGGTGACATACGTGGCCCTTATTATAAGCGGGCCACATTTTGACTATAATTATTCTAATCGAATTAATTATTAATTAATGTTTAAAGAAAATAACATTCACCATTAAAACAAAATTTCAATTTTTATTAGTAAAATTTTTTATTTAAATTAAAATTTTAATTCTAATATTTTTTTATTATATTTTTTATATAAATTTTTAGCCTTCATAAAAAATCAATTAATAACGAAATTTTTTAATTACTGCAGGGTGGCCCAATGGGCCCACCAGGGCCTCCCGGGACACGCGGACCGATTGGGCCCAAGGGCGTTGACGGTCTTGACGGAAGGCCCGGGCCTCCAGGTCCTCAGGGTCCACCAGGAGGGCCCGGTCTGCCTGGGTCTCCGGGACGAGAGGGTCTACCGGGCCAGAAAGGAGCGGCGGGCACCACGGGTCTAGCTGGTGAGTGGGCCCAGGCCCAATGGAATAATCATTGCACCTAGTGATAGATTTAGTCAATCATCTGGCCCAGTAAACGGGCCCAAGGCCCAGTCAATGCAAAACAGTATTAATATATGCATTGGACCCAAATGGCCCAATAAGCGCTTAATTTTGGGCCCATTTTCGCAGGTTTGCCGGGAGTGATGGGCCAAAAGGGCGTGGCTGGGCCCAGAGGCAACCCTGGCACACCTGGGCCCAAGGGCGACAAAGGATACGGTGTCCCGGTGAGGCCTTGAAATAAAGTCTGGGCCATGTCCCTTCCTTGTTTTGCTCACCCATGTTGTGTTCTAGGTTGTCCCACTGGGTGACCATGGGGCCCAAGGTGACCGTGGGGCCCAAGGGTGACCATGGGGCCCAAGGGTGACCATGGGGCCCAAGGATGACCATGGGGCCCTAGGATGATCGTGGGGCCCAAGGGTGACCATGGGGCCCAATGGTGACTGTGGGGCCAAAGGGTGACCACGGGGCCCAATGGTGACCGAGCCAATTGGGCCATAGGGCCCAATGTTGTGCCCCAGCTTTTTCCACTGACCCATGTTGTGTCCCCATCTGTCCCACAGGGCACTCCGGGCCAGGATGGGGCCCCCGGTAGAAGCGGGACTCCAGGTATGCGCGGCCCCCCGGGTCCACCCGGGCCCCAGGGACCACCTGGGGACAGTCAGATCGGCATCCGTGGGGACATCGGCGAGATGGGCCAGAAAGGCAACCCGGGCATCCCAGGACGACCCGGACGACCCGGCCTCAACGGTGAGCGGGACAGTGGCCCGGGAATTTCTTCATCCCTTTCAATCTACAATCTTTATACTTTTACCCTTTCAATTATGATTATTTGACCCCTTCATCATTAATTCTCTCACCCTTCGCTCATTCACCCTTTAACCCTTCACTGTTCCATCCTTTCACCCTTCACTCCTTCATCCTTTCACTCCTTCATCCTTTCACTCCTTCATCCTTTCATCCCTTCACCCTTGATTTTCTCACCCCTTCACACTTTAATTTTTCTCCCTTTCACCCTTACCTCTTTCACCCTTCACCCCTTCACCCCACTCACCTCCCTCCCCCCCCCAGGTGTGGATGGGCCCAAGGGGGACCATGGGGCCCAGTGCGTGTGCGACTCCTGCGAGAAAGGGGCCAAGGGCGAACAGGGTCTAGAGGGCCCACAAGGGCCCCAGGGCCTCAGAGGCGAGCGTGGCAGCCAGGGCCCACTTGGGGACCGTGGGGAGGATGGCCTCCCGGGTGTACCTGGCAGGCCCGGAAATGAGGTGAGGCCAGGGCCAGGGCCCAGTGAACATAGATGTTAAAAAATGAAATAACAGAAAAATAATAAATAAAATAAAGTAAAACAAAAACTAATAAAAGGTTAATAAATTAAAATTAAAATTAGCAGATAAATTATTTATTTATTAGCAATATTTAACCCCCCCCCCCTCATCCCCCTCAGGGTCCAGCAGGCATCCCGGGACAGCCCGGGCCCAAGGGCGAAAAAGGAAACACGATCGTGGGGCCCCCGGGCCCATTGGGTCTGAAAGGGGAGCGCGGGTTCCCCGGAAACAAGGGCAACCCGGGCCCAGCGGGCCTGCCGGGTCTACCAGGCATCGAGGGTCTGCAGGGTCTACCGGGCCGCAAGGGCGACCAAGGCAACCCTGGCTTCCCGGGTTAGACCCTAGATATTATTAGACCCTTTCTAGTCTCCCATTGTTGGGACAATAGACCCGGGAGAACTAGGTTATAGACCTAGGTTATAGACCCAGGTTATAGTCCCAGGTTATTGACCCAGGTTATAGAACAGGGTTTTAGACCCAGGGTTATAGACCCAGGTTATAGAACAGGGTTTTAGACCCAGGGTTATAGACCCAGGTTATAGACCCAGGTTATAGACCCAGGTTATAGACCCAGGGTTATAGACCCCGGGTTATAGACCCAGATTATAGACCCAGGGTTATAGACCCAGGGTTATAGACCCAGGGTTATAGACCCAGGTTATAGACCCAGGTTAGAGACCCAGGGTTATAGACCCAGGTTAGAGACCCAGGTTATAGACCCAGGTTATATACCCTGGTTATAGACCCAGGTTATAGACCCAGGTTATAGACCCAGTTTATAGGCCCAGGTTATAGACCCAGGTTATAGACCCAGGTTATAGACCCAGGGTTATAGACCCAGGTTATAGACCCAGGTTATAGACCCAGGTTATAGACCCAGGTTATAGATCCAGGTTATAGACCCAGAATATAGACCCTGGCTATAGACCCAGGTTATAGACCCAGGTTATAGACCCGGGAGACCCAGGTTATAGACCCAGGTTATAGACTCAGGTTATAGACCCAGGCTATAGACCCAGGTTATAGACCCAGGTTATAGACCCAGGTTATAGACCTGGGTTATAGACCCAGGGTTATAGACCCAGGTTATAGACCCAGGCTTATAGACCCAGGGTTATAGACCCAGGTTATAGACCCAGGCTTATAGACCCAGGGTTATAGGTGTTCATAGGTTCAAAAAAATTTTTTTTGGTAAATAAAATATTAAAATCATTACTAAAATTTTTATTTATTTAATTGAATTAAACTAAAACTAATTTAATTTAACATATTATTGACCCGTTTGACCCGCAGGGTCCCCGGGCCGTAACGGGCTCAAGGGCCAAGACGGCCGGTCCATCGTTGGGGACAAAGGAGACCGAGGCTTCCCGGGGGAGAACGGCAGGCCCGGGCCCCAGGGGCCCCAAGGCGACCGGGGCCAAGACTGTGATGAGCGAGACGTCCCGTTGCCCCCTAAGGGACTACCCGGGCCCCAGGGCCCGCCAGGACAGCCTGGGCCCACTGGGCCCGTGGGACCACAAGGCATACCCGTGAGTACTTCTTGATTAATAAATTCTTCATTATTTAAATATTAATTATTAAAATAAATATTATTAAATTAATAATTATTAAATTATTGATTATTAAATGATTGATTAATACATTATTGACTATCAAATGATTTATTATTAAATGATTGATTCTCAAATTATTGATTATTATATTATTATTAAAAATTGATATTTGAATTGCATTGATAATTAAAAGACTATTATTATTTGATGATCAAATTACATTTGTTATTAATAAAAACATAATTGAATATGAAATTAACAAGCTTGTTCAGTTGATAGTTCGTTAACTAACTAACTGATTGATCGTTAATTAACTTAAATAATATATAATTAATTAATTAATTAATTTCAATTTCTTCACTAATCATATATTCTATCAGCCATTTAATTTGACTCATTAATTTAATTAATTTAACTCATTCATTGTTCAATAATTGAACTTATTATTTGTTCATTAATTGTTCATTAATTTAGCTCATTAATTTAATTTAACCCATTTATTTAATTAATTTAATTCAACTCATTAACTTAATTTATTTAAATCGTTAATATAATTAATTCGATTTAACTCATTAATTTAATTAATTAAACTCATTAATTGTTCAGGGCGAGAAAGGCGACACCGGTTACCCCGGAAGGCCCGGGCCCCTCGGGGAAAGGGGCCTCCCTGGGCCCCGCGGGGAGAAGGGTGACTCCGGCATCCCCGGCACCGCGGGCCTTCCCGGGACCAAGGGCGAACCTGGACCCTACGGCTTCCCGGGACTCAAGGGTAAATTCCGGGACATGGAGTAAACTGCGGGACATGGGGTAAACTGCGGGACATGGGGTAAATTCCGGGACATGGAGTAAACTGCGGGACATGGGGTAAACTGCGGGACATGGGGTAAACTGCGGGACATGGGGTAAACTGCGGGACATGGGGTAAACTGCGGGACATGTGGTAAACTGCGGGACAAAGTGTAAACTGCGGGACATAGAGGTAAACAATGGACCCAAGGGTAAACTGCGGGACTTAGGGTAAGTTCGGAGCTTTAAATAAAAATTTTTAACTCGAATGATGGACCGTTGGACTTGAAGATTTTTGTCCAGGCAACGTTGTGAGAACGTCTGCGTTTAGAGCAGTTAGGGCTCTAAAATAAGTTTTCTATAGACGATTGAACAGAAAACGGAAAAATTTTCTTCCAGGTATAGCTATTTTATTTCCAAGGATAACTCCCGTCATTTACGAAAGGGTTGATGAGTAAAACGACCAAATTGGCACTATCTTTATCTCATTGTCAATGTATGGAAAAAAATAGAAATTAAATCAATAGTTTCCATTAGATCCCTAACGTGAACGTGATATTTGACTGTGCGTACACACTGATGTACACACGCTGCTGTACGTACACGCTGCTGTGCATACGCTGCTGTACGTACACGCTGCTGTGTGTACACACTGCTGTACGTACACACTGATGTACGTACACACTGATGTACACACGCTGCTGTGCGTACACACTGCTGTACGTACACACTGCTGTACACACGTTGCTGTACGTACACACTGCTGTACGTACACACTGCTGTACGTACAGACTGCTGTACTTGTACGTACACACTGCTGTACGTACACACTGCTGTACGTACACACTGCTGTACGTACACGCTGCTGTACGTACACACTGCTGTACGTACACACTGCTGTACGTACACACTGCTGTGCGTACACACTGCTGTACGTACACACTGCTGTACGTACACACTGCTGTGCGTACACGCTGCTGTGCATTACCAGTACTCCCCCTCTCGCCCCCTCCTCTCCTCTCTCCCTCTCTTACCCCCTCATCTCCCCCTCTCACCCCCTCCCCCTTCCCCCAACAGGGTCCAAGGGAGACCGGGGCCGCGACGGGCTGGGCCTACCAGGCCGGGACGGCTTCCCCGGGGCCCAAGGCCCCAAGGGCGACACTGGACCCGCCGGCTTCGCGGGGGCCCCAGGCGATCCAGGTGAGCGACCCAAGTCCTCTTTTTGGACCCCTTTAATGGGTCCCCTTGATTTACCCTTATTTGTGGTGTCTGTGAAGGCCTTACTTCACATGAGATGGAGGCCTTGGTCCCTAAAGCACCATAACCTCACGTGTCCTTGGTCCCAAAAGCGCCATAACCTCACGTGTCCTTGGTCCCAAAATGTCCCATTTTCAAGGCTTGCCCGGGATCACTGGTGAGAAGGGCGACCCAGGGGCCCCTGGCGTCAATGGATTCGATGGACCCAAAGGCGACACGGGCCCGCCAGGCCCTCCGGGCCTCATTGGGCTCAAGGGCAACACAGGAATACCTGGCTTCGATGGCCCCAAAGGTGAGGCCAAAGTTTTCGGGCAAATTTGCTTGCCTGCTAAAGTTAAACTTAACTTAAACTTGACTAAAGGCAAAATTGCGTCAAAATCAACGTATTGTTTAAGATAATTGAATTAGTGTTATATTAAAGGTGTTAATTATTTGTCGTATGTATGAATACAATGTAATTGTTATTTGTATTTCATGCATATAAGTTTGCTCGGTTGTTGAAAGTTAGACTTAACTTGAAATTACGCCAAAATCTAAGTATTATTTAACACAATTTGAATTAATGTTGAATTAAAGGTCTGATGCATTTGTCCTATGTATGAATACAATGTAATTATTATTTGTATTTCATGTATGTAAGTTCGCTAGATTGATGAAAGTTAAACTTAAGGCAAAATTACGTCAAAATCTACGTATTATTTAACACAGTGTGTATTAATGTTGAATTCAAATTCTTATGTATATTGTATGGGTGACTTCAATGTAATTGTTATTTGTATTTCTTGTATGTAAGTTAGTGGCCGTGTGCGTTGTTCTCGCTTCTGTATATTTTATGTATTGTATAATATCTTGTGTGGAATTCCCTTACCTTAATTTTAAGGGTAATATATACCTTAATTTAAAGGTAATAAATACCTCAAGTTTAAGGGTAACATATACCTTAATTTAAAGGTAATATATACCTCAAGTTTAAGGGTAATAAATACCTTACTTTTAAGGGTAATATATACCTTAAGTTTAAGGGTAACATATACCTTAAGTTTAAGGGTAATATATGCTTAATGTTAAGGGTAATTAGGGTAAGTTTAGCTCGGCCATATTTACCCTAAAATAAACCCCCCTTTAACCCTCCCCAGGTGACCCGGGCCAGCCGGGACAGCCCGGGCCCGCAGGGTTGCCCGGGTTCCCGGGAATCAAGGGCGAGATCGGCATTCGGGGCCTCCCTGGGGCCAAGGGCAACGCCGGCACCCCGGGCCAACCCGGTGAGTCCCCAGCCCGGGCCCCGGGCTCCGGGCCCCGGGCCCCGGCCCCAACCCTGACCCACTGAATATGTGAACATAAAAATTATATTCATTTAATTTACGATAATTTAAGACAAAAAAATAATATTTTACACCAATATTTTTACTAAAAGTTTTAATATAATATTAATTAGTTAAAAATATTAGTCAATATAATAAAATATAATATTAATTAAATATTATATTTCATATATTATATTGCTTATTTTCATCACGAAGAAAATCATCTTCATGTATCATTATGAGGCCATCATTCTAAATTATTACACGCAGGCCTCAGTGGAATGCCGGGTCAAGATGGCCTCCCTGGGCCCACTGGGCCTAAAGGAAGCCCGGGCCTCGCTGGACTGCCCGGAGAAAAGGGGGCCCAAGGCTTCCCCGGGCGGGACGGGCCCAAGGGGGAGCGGGGCTTCCCTGGGGCCATGGGGACACCCGGTGTCCCGGGCACCCCCGGGTTCGAGGGGGTCAAAGGAGAGGCTGGTCCCCGTGGGGCCACGGTACGTATGGGACCGGGCCCGATAATAATAATAATAGTAATAATATTAATAATAATAACAATAATAATAATAATCTTTTATTAACAGGGCCCACAAGGCATCACGGGCCCCGCCGCCGCCAAGGGCGAGGCTGGGCCCAAGGGGGAACCGGGCCTACCTGGCATCGCGGGTCTACCAGGTAAATATTGGGGCCCTGGCCCCGGCCATCGTTATTTGTTAATCCTGAATATTTTAGTCCTGAATATTTTAATCCTGAATATTTTAGTCCTGAATATTTTAATCCTGAATATTTTAATCCTGAATATTTTAATCCTGAATATTTTAATCCTGAATATTTTAATCCTGAATATTTTAATCCTGAACATTTTTTTAACAACAGGCCTCATGGGCCCAACTGGTCTCCCGGGGCCCAAAGGCCGTGACGCCTTTGGCCCCATCGGTCCACAAGGCGACAAAGGAAACCCCGGGCCCTTCGGGCCCCCAGGCATGGATGGCTTCCCTGGGGCCAAAGGCAACTTCGGGAGCCCGGGCCTGCCGGGTCTACGGGGGGTCAAGGTAGGCAGGGTCTTGCGGGTCCGTGGTCTCATTAACTATTAATGACATTAACTAATTAACTAATTAACTAAGTCTCATTAACTATTAAAGTCTAATTAAGCAGGTAATGAGACTTAAGCTCAAATAACATGTCTAATTAAGCAGTTAAGGAGACTTAAACCGACTTAACATGTCTAATTAAGAAGTTAATGAGACTTATGGTTAATTAACATGTCTAATTAAGCATTTAATGAGACTTAAGCCTAATTAACATATTTAATTAAGCAGTAATTACCACAGTCACCTAATTAGCGGGTCCACTTAGGGTTCAACACAACTTGAGTTAAAGTTAATTAGTTTAATTATTAACCGGTCCCGCTCCCCAGTTAATTTATTTGGTTAATTAGAAGTTAATTAGTTTAATTAGTAACCTCTCCCCCTTTACACCTCCCAGGGGGAGCCAGGTTACCCCGGGCCCAAGGGGGAGGACTGTCCATCGTCAGCGGGTCCACCGGGCCCCATGGGGCTGCCCGGAGTGAAAGGCGAACCCGGCTTCTCTGGACGCGATGGGCCCAAGGGCGAACGAGGCCTCCCAGGTGGGCCAATCTTTGGGACTTGGTCCCTTAGGGCCAATCTTTGGGACTTGGTTCCTTAGGACCAATCTCTAGGACTTGGTCCCTTAGGGCCAATCTTTGGGACTTGGTCCCTTAGACCCGGGGCCCAAATTTAGGGATTAGGGAAATACATGAATAATTTAATATTGATTTAGTAATCAAATGTAATAATAAATAAATAAATTAGTAATAACTTGATTAAAGCAATGCAAATTGTAAAGAAATTTTAATATTTTTAATTATAATTGTAATAAAATTAATTATATTTTAAATAAATTATATTTATTAATTATAAAGAAATTAGAAATTAGTTATAAAGAATGAATTATAAAGAAATTAATTAGAAACAATGAACCCCGAGGTCGGTCTAAACCCTAGGGTCGGGGTTTATACTGAACCAAGATTTACCCTGACCCATGCAACCCTAGGGTTCCATCCTTGGCCGTAATCCTAGGGTTGCATCCCATGCTTGGCCGAAACCCTATCGTTGACCCCAGCCTTGGTCGTAACCCCATTTCGACCCTCAGGGTCCGCCTTAACCCCATTTCGGACCCCACAGGATTACCAGGAGCGGACGGTTACCCCGGTATCCGAGGTGAGCCCGGGCCCATCGGTTTCCCGGGCGTGTCCCAAAAAGGACAGAAAGGCGAGCCGGGCCTCGTGGGGCCACCCGCTCCCCAAGGCCGACCCGGTCTCAACGGAAGACCCGGACTCGATGGGCCCAAAGGGGACCGCGGGTTCCCGGGACAGCCTGGTCAGCCCGGCGGACTTTGCGAAAAAGGCGTTCGGGGCCCAGTGGGGCCACCGGGCCAGCCGGGTCTACCGGGTCTTTCGAGCGTCGGGGAAAAGGGTCTACCTGGGATGCCGGGTAAGCCGGGTCGCAATGGCCTCGACGGCAGTCCCGGCGAGAAGGGAAATATGGGCTTCGCGGGTCTACCGGGCCAACGGGGCCCGCCTGGCACTCCCGGACAGGCTGGGGCCAAAGGCGAAAGAGGAGATTTCGGTCTCCAAGGCCTTCCTGGGCCCATTGGAAATCCGGGCCTCAATGGAAATCCGGGCATTGACGGGGCCCCAGGAGTGGCAGGCCCGAAAGGAGATCGTGGATATCCCGGCGCTCCTGGGGCCCAAGGGCCCCAAGGTGTCTCTGGGCCTACCGGTCTGACACTGCCGGGCCAGCCTGGACAAAAAGGCGAGCCGGGCCCTCCTGGAAGACCGGGCCCAGACGGGCCAGTGGGCATCAAGGGCGACATCGGCATCGCAGGACGAGCGGGACAACCGGGCCTGCCTGGGCCAAAGGGCGATCCTGGGTTCCCTGGGCCTCCGGGTCTAGTGGGCCCACCTGGAAACCCGGGCCTCAGAGGCAACACTGGGGCCCGCGGACTGCCTGGGGTCAACGGGCCTCCTGGAAGCCCTGGCCTCCCTGGGCCTCCCGGGCCCAAGGGCGAGCGAGGACTCGATGGCCTCCAAGGCATCCAAGGGCCTCCTGGGGCCAAGGGCAGCGTGGGCCTTACCGGCATCCCTGGCAGAATTGTGAGTAGACATGATGGACATGATGGACATGATGGACATGATGGACATGATGGACATGATGGACATGATGGACATGATGGACATGATGGACATGATGGACATGATGGACATGATGGACATGATGGACATGATGGACATGATGGACATGATGGACATGATGGACATGATGGACATGATGGACATGATGGACATGATGGACATGATGGACATGATGGACATGATGGACATGATGGACATGATGGACATGATGGACATGATGGACATGATGGACATGATGGACATGATGGACATGATGGACATGATGGACATGATGGACATGATGGACATGATGGACATGATGGACATGATGGACATGATGGACATGATGGACATGATGGACATGATGGACATGATGGACATGATGGACATGATGGACATGATGGACATGATGGACATGATGGACATGATGGACATGATGGACATGATGGACATGATGGACATGATGGACATGATGGACATGATGGACATGATGGACATGATGGACATGATGGACATGATGGACATGATGGACATGATGGACATGATGGACATGATGGACATGATGGACATGATGGACATGATGGACATGATGGACATGATGGACATGATGGACATGATGGACATGATGGACATGATGGACATGATGGACATGATGGACATGATGGACATGATGGACATGATGGACATGATGGACATGATGGACATGATGGACATGATGGACATGATGGACATGATGGACATGATGGACATGATGGACATGATGGACATGATGGACATGATGGACATGANTGCTAGGTGGGTCAGGGTGCTAGGCCTGGCAGCCTGGCTGGTCCCAGTCTCTGGCTGGTCCCAGTCTCCGGCTGGTCCCAGTCTCTGGCTGGTCTCGGTCTCTGGCTGGTCCCGGTCTCTGGCTGGTCCCAGTCTCTGGCTGGTCCCGGTCTCCGGCTGGACCCGGTCTCTCCGGCTGGTCCCGGTCTCCCCCACCTCTTCATCCACTTCTCACCCCCCCCATCTCCCCCACAGGGATGGCGGGGTCCTGCATCGCCAGGTTCTCCACGATGCCCTTCTTCCCCCACTTCTCACCCCCATCTCCCCCACTCCTCACCCCCATCTCCCTCACAGGGATGGCGGGGTCCTGTATCACCACTAAACTTACTCCCCCACTCGTCCCCCACTTCTCACCCCTATCTCCCCCACAGGGATGGCGGGGTCCTGTATCACCGGACCGGCTGGTCCCGGTCTCACTAACTTACTCCCCCATCCTCCCCCACTTCTCACCCCCATCTCCCCCACAGGGATGGCGGGGTCCTGCATCGCCATTAAACTCACTCCCCCACCTCTTCCCCCACTNAGCCTATACCCATGATGCCGGTGGCCGACACCGCCATCAGGCAGTACATTTCCAGGTATGTAGGGGCCCCACTCACTGCCCACTCTATCACCCCACTCAATCATCCCACTCATTCACCCCACTCAATACTGGCTCTCCACCAACGAGCCTATACCCATGATGCCGGTGGCCGACACCGCCATCAGGCAGTACATTTCCAGGTATGTAGGGGCCCCACTCACTGCCCACTCTATCACCCCACTCAATCATCCCACTCATTCACCCCACTCAATACTGGCTCTCCACCAACGAGCCTATACCCATGATGCCGGTCGCCGACACCGCCATCAGGCAGTACATTTCCAGGTATGTAGGGGCCCCACTCACTGCCCACTCTATCACCCCACTCAATCATCCCACTCATTCACCCCACTCAATACTGGCTCTCCACCAACGAGCCTATACCCATGATGCCGGTGGCCGACACCGCCATCAGGCAGTACATTTCCAGGTATGTAGGGGCCCCACTCACATCCCACTCTAATACCCTCCCAGCCCCACTCACTGCCCACTCAATACTGGCTCTCCACCAACGAGCCTATACCCATGATGCCGGTGGCCGACACCGCCATCAGGCAGTACATTTCCAGGTATGTAGGAGGACATCATACTAACGCCCGCCCCCATCATACATGATGGACGATCATGCTAATGCCCGCCATCATCGTCCATCACGCTAATGCCGACCCCCCATCATACATGATGGACGGTTATGCTAACGGCCGCCCCCCCTCCCCGAAACCCTGTTCAAAAAACGGCATAACTTTAAAAAAACGTTTAAAAAAAAGGCGATTGGACCGGCGTTTTACAGTGGTCAACCGCCTCGCAAAATTTAATCACGATATTTTGTTATCCTCGAAAAAAATAGCATTTGATTCCATTTCACTCGGTGGTCAGTCAATAAAAGACCGGTAAAAGCGTTTTTTATAGCGTT
Source organism: Hyalella azteca (assembly GCF_000764305.2). NCBI lineage: Eukaryota > Metazoa > Arthropoda > Malacostraca > Amphipoda > Hyalellidae > Hyalella > Hyalella azteca. The sequence continues at coordinate 13,464 of NW_025937435.1, read as the reverse complement.
TTAAAAAGTTTAGGGTTTTTTTGAACGTTTTTAGCATTTTTTAGCTCTTTATTCACAATCACCCCACTCACCCCACTCACCCCACTCCCCCGCAGATGTGTGGTGTGCGAGGCCCCCACTAACGTGCTCGCAGTCCACAGCCAGTCCCTCAACATCCCCGAGTGTCCCAACGGCTGGGCGGGACTTTGGATCGGCTACTCCTTCGTCATGGTGGGTCAACCTGACACATTTAGGGGGTTTCTTCTTGGTGGGTCATCCTGACACACTTAGTGGGTTCCGTATCCATGATGGGTCATCCTGACACACTTATTGGGTTCCGTATCCATGATGGGTCAACCTGACACACTTAGTGGGTTCCTTCATCATGGTGGGTTAACCTGACACACTAAGTGGGTCAGTACGCCACACTGGGCAGGGTGGCCCAGTGGTTACAGTTCAGAGTACCAAGATTGTAGCAGTGATCGAGTTGCGGGTTCGATCCCAGCTCTGTGCGCCAGTTTCTGGTCAGAATCGGTGACCCTAACAAAATTTAGAGTCGCCCCAGCTTCTGGTAATCCAAATCATAAGCTGCCGCGTCTAAAAAGCATCATCGGCGAGGAGGCCGGGCGGTTAAGCACAGCAGAATTGTAGCAGTGAGTTGCGAGTTCGAGACCGCAACAAGCTGTGAATGTTCTGCGATGTTAAGAATCGGCGACAGGCCTACGGCCTAATAAACGCTGAAACCGCTATTTTTGTTATTATTATTATTATTATTATTATTATTATTATTATTATTTATTATTATTTATTATTATTAATATTATTATTATTATTATTATTATTTATTATTATTATTATCATTATTATTATTATTATTAATATTGGTCCATCACCACCACATCACCACCATCACCACCATCACCACCTCCTAATTCAATATCCTACGTGCAGCACACGGCAGCAGGAGGCGAAGGAGGGGGCCAAGCTCTAAGCAGTCCCGGGTCCTGCCTTGAGGACTTTAGAGCCACGCCGTTCATTGAGTGTAACGGAGCTAAGGGAACGTGTCATTATTTCGCCAACAAACTGTCCTTCTGGCTGGCCACTGTCAGCGACAGGGACCAATTTGCGGGACCGGTCCCGGAGACACTCAAGGCGGGGAGTCTCCGGACCCGAGTGTCCCGCTGCAAGGTCTGCATCAAGAGCTAGGGACCCTGCTGGAGGCCCCGGAGAGGGGCCCCGAAGGGGAGGCCCCAAAGGGGAGATCCTGAGGGGAGTAAGAGGCCTCGGAGGGAGGGCCCAAAGGGGAGTTGAAAGGCCTCGGAGGGAGGCCACGAAGGGGACTTTAAAAGGGAGATAATGAAGGCCCAAGGGCGGACTTAAAAGGGATATAAGGGAACCAAGGGGGTATTTGAACGGTACTTAATAAGGTTCCAGATGAGACTTAAGCGGGATATAATGAACACAAAGGATGGACTTAAACGGGACTTGAAGGGGCCTTAGGACAGACTTGAAAGGAGGGTTAATGAAGCCTCATGGGGACTTGAATAGGAATTAATGTTGCCCCTTGGGGACTTGAATACAGGAAGAGGGGGACTTGGTCTTAAGGGGAGGGGCTAGGGGTAAGAAAGAGGTTTAGTATTTGCGGTATTTCATAAAGTAATTTTTCATCTGTAATCGCGTATATTTTTATACATTCGGCACCATATTTTTCTGTATGGCATTTGTGTGCTAAATTTTTTGTAATTCAATGCGCCAGATATTTTAGCTGTGGCATCACTGAATAAATAATTATTGGTCCTTGAAACGATTATTAAAGGGACCTATCGCTGCCACAGCTCATTTTTTAGATACTAATCACTTTAAATTAATTGGCGATATAGAAAATTTTAGTGAAAATTTAACAAAATAAATTCTAGGTTTAAAGAAAAAAGTTTAAAAAAACTTGAGCTTCCGCAACTCCGGAGTTTGTGCCAAAAAATTTCGGTAACAAAATTCGATTACAAATTTCGAAATTATTTGACATTAATGAAAAGATTTGCTAAAAACTGTGAAATTATTGAATGTTAATAAAGTTTTAGCTAAAAAGATAGAAATTTCGAATATTTATTCCTATTTAGTTTATTTTCCTGGAGCTTTTTTAGAATTTTAAAATAAAGTTTATTAGAATTTCGGCCTTAGGTCAAGGTCTAAGGAGTTATTTAGCCTTAACAATGACACCAGTGTAAATAATATAAAATGTTAGATTTTAATTAAAGTTAAGGTTAAGGCTAAGGTTAATCTTAAGGTCGTTAGCATTACGCTTCTAGTCCGTTGCCATTTGCTTGTTTTTTTACATTATTTTATAAGATCCAATACTGCCAATACCAGAGACCCTGCGCCAATCACTGTCAGTTTAACTGTGCCAATCATTGTCTGTTTTTTACATTATTTTTTAAGATCTAATTACTGCCATTACCAGAGACCAAATTATAGCCAATACCAGAGACCCTGTGTCAATCACTGTCCGTTTAACTGCGCCAATCACTGTTAGTGTAACTGCGCCAATCACTGTCATTTTAACTCTGCTAATCACTGCCAGCACTCGCACCTTCACTGCAGTAAACGTCTCGCCAGCGCCGCTATTTTATTGTCCCACCAATCAGCCAATAAGTGGCCTATCAGGAAGGTCTTTCAGGTGCCAATCAGTGGCCAATCATGTGCCAATCAGTGGCCAATCAGTGGCCAATCATATGCCAATCAGTGGCCAATCATGTGCCAATCAATGGCCAATCATGTGCCAATCAGTGGTCCATCATGTGCCAATCAGTGGCCAATCATGTGCCAATCAGTGGCCAATCAATGGCCAATCATGTGCCAATCAATGGCCAATCATGAGCCAATCAGTGGCCAATCAATGGCCGATCACTGGTCCTTCAGGAGCCAATTAAAACTAATCAGGCGCTGTTGACGTCATCAGCGCATCAGGACATAATCGGATGATGGGGGGATGGGGGTGATGATGATGTGGGGGGGGGAGGGATGATGATGGGGGTGCGGGATTAATCTAACAAGTCACAAAAAGTATAAGAATCGGCGACAGGCCACATCACATTTCAGCGCCGACATCACTATGTTATGTTATGAAGGGGGAGAAGAGGCGGGATGATGATGGGGGAGAGAGAGCAGAAACGGAGGATGTGTGCTGCGTGTCACCACTTGCGACTACCACAGCACTTAGCTCACTGTAGTAGTTAGCTACGGTGGTCGTACTTATATAATAATAATAGCGGTTTCAGCGTTTATTAGGCCGTAGGCCTGTCGCCGATTCATAACATCGCAGAACATTCACAGCATTTTGCTGTCTCGAACTCGCAACTCACTGCTACAATTCTGCTGTGCTTAACCGCCCGGCCTCCTCGCCGATTCTGACCAGAAACTGGCGCACAGAGCTGGGATCGAACCCGCAACTCACTGCTTCAATCCTGGTACTCTGAACTGTAACCACTGGGCCACCCTGCCTGTTGTGCTGTTGTACGGTGGTCGTAAGTTATGCGGTGGTCGCAGGTTGCACAATCGAGGCCTTTGCCTATACTTTCAAAAAAAGTTAAGAGATCGTATGTTCATAAACCAATCACTAACACCTCTTAAGCAAAATTCACCAATCATGGAGAAAAAAATAAAGCGTAAGTACCTACGTTCACTGAGCGTGAGCGATTTTAGCGATTTTTGAAAGTATGGCCCCTTGTCATCACAGTTTACGGCTCGCACTTCCAATGACATAATATTATTTGAAGACAAATATCTTCCAAAGTTCGTTATCAGTCGTCGTCGTGTGCCAATGCAATGCTAAGCCTGATTAATCAATACATTCCGTAATTTCCGTTGGCCTATCGTCCAATTTATTAGGGTACCCCATAAATAAACTTTCTTTGAGATAGAAAACTTTCACGTTTTCTATTTTGAGGAGAAACTAAATCTAAATTTCTACTCGATATTCATAATTCAACACGTGTCGATGTTATTGCCTGCGGCAGGTTGTTTATCAGTTGAGTTTAGTTAATTCAAATTAAACGTGATCAGCTGATACAAATTTTCGCTGAATCTAATGAAAAAAGAATAATATTGATTTAATAATAACGATATCTTTGTTGAAGCTTATAAAAAATATAATCAATTTTGATTTCATGTTTTGAATAAGAATATCATATTTTATGAACCAAGTTAAGGCCTAAGAATGTATAAATAGTTTTTTTCCAGTTAATGGAATGGAATGAAAAGAAATTTTCAATCAAAAACTTTATTTTAAAAACGGAAATCAAGGCAACATTTTTGTACGAAACTTAACTTTAAAATCAGCCAATAAAGCCATGCTAAAGAAGCAAACAATCAACATATTTGAGCTGTACTGGTGGCGGGTGGTGGGTGTGACGGGGGGGCAAGACGGAACGCCGGCACCGAGTACCTGAAATTAAATTAATTGGTAATTAATTTATAGCGATAAATTTTGGGAACTAAACGAAATAATGTGAAAGATAATGTGAACGATAAATTTTGGGAAGGTAAGGACAGAATATTGAAGGAAAATTAAACGATATATTATGGGAACTGAATGAAAGAATATGGGAGAAAATATGAACGGTAAATTTCGGGAAATGAAAGAAAGAATATCGAACAAAATGTAAGCGATATATTATGGGAACTGAACTAAAGAATATTGAAGGGAATGTATACGATAAATTGTGGGAACTAAACGAAATAATTTGGAAAACAATATGAACGCTATATTAAGGGAACTGAACTAAAGTATATGGAAGAGAATGTAAACGATAAATTATGGGAACTGAATGAAAGAATATGGAAGAAAATCATGAACGATATATTATGGGAATGAAAGGAAAAAATTTGGAACAAAATGTAAACGATATATTATGGGAACTGAACGAAAGAATTGGAATGAAATGTGAACGATAATTTTTGGGATATGGATGAAATAATAAGAAATAAAATGTAAGCGATATGTTAAAGGAACTGAATGAAAGAATTTGGATGGAAAAATAAACGATATATTATAGGAACAGAATGAAAGAATATGGGATGAAATATATACGATAAATTTTGGGAACTGAGGGAAATAATATGAAATAAAATGTAAGCGATATAATATGGGAACTGAATGAAATAATATGGAAGGGAAAATCAACGATATATTATGGGAACTGAATGAAAGAATATGGAAGAAAATGTTAACGATATATTATGGGAAAAGATATATTATGCGATAATATATCGATGCACTTTTTTCCGTTTTGTGGGTCATCCTGACTCAGTTTAGCCCGGCAAAAGGCCGTATCAGTGCTACGTCCGCTCTCACTGCTAGTGCTGTGTTAGGAAAGTTTGTTATTATTAAGGCAATTTGACCCATTTATTGCAGGCAGTGTTACACTCAATTAAATAATGAGTCAAGAAAATAAAAATATATATTAATACTAAAAAAAATAAAAGTCCCTCAATTTTTTTGAGTGACAAGGGCCCCTCAGGGGGGCCCATGAGTGGGTCAAAACGACCCAGTTTAAGGCCCCACCGCTGCCTGGGGACGTTGTAGGGCCCCGGGGACGGAGGCTCTTCCCCAAACCCTGAGTTGAAGGCCTGGGCGGGGGGACGGGTCACTCCCCCAGGTCACTCACCGCCCACAGGGCCACCACTCCCCCGATGGCCGCCCCCCACGCGACGTCCCACCCGTCAGCGTGGTACGTCACCCAGCGGTGCAGTCCCCCAATGGCGGCCATGACACCCACGGGGAGGGAGAGGAGTCCCCCAGAGCTGTAGGTGCCCTTGAGCTGACAGGTGTACATAAGGTACAGTACCAGGAATGTACCCCTGAAAACAAGTACCAAAAAATTATATTATTAAATAAAAAATATTATATTAATTAAATATATTTCATTATTTTGTATATTATATATATTAAATAAATAAATAAATTAGCTACAGTACCAAAAAGTAGCCCTGAAATGGAGGTAAATAATAGGTACCCAGGGCATGGCCCCAGGCCACAGGCCCCAGGCCCCAGGCCACAGGAGGCCCCAGGTCCCAGGTCCCAGGTCCCAGGCCCCAGGCCCCAGGTCCCAGGCCCCAGGTCCCAGGTCCCAGGTCCCAGGTCCCAGGTCCCAGGTCCCAGGTCCCAGGTCCCAGGTCCCAGGTCCCAGGTCCCAGGCCCCAGGCCCCAGGCCCCAGACCCCAGGCCCCAGACCCCAGGTACTCACGCGTAGAAGGCAAGGGTGGCATGGTACGAGGGGAAGGATCTGAGGGACTCCCTGAGGGCGGGCCAGTCGGCGGTACTGCAGGAGGAGCTGACGTTGAAGAGGAGGTTGCCGGGTAAGGTGGCCCCATCACACACCGCGAGGAAGTGGGGGCGTGGTTTGGGGATTAGCAGCTTCAGAAAGGCTGCCGCCATCCCCGCCAGGGACCCATAGAAGAGGAAGACGTCTGGGGGGGGCAGATAGGTGGGGAGGTTATGTCAGTAGAGGGGCAAGAGGAAATGGGTACGTCGGGTGAGGGGAGGATAGGTTGAAATGGGCGACGTCTGAAAAGGCTAAGGGGAGGGGGAGGTTATATCAGTAGAGGGGCAAGAGGGAATGGGTCCGTCGGGTGAGGGGAGGATAGGCTGATATGGGCGACGTCTGAAAGGGGGAAGGGGAGGTGGGGGTTCTGACAGTAGGAAGGGCAGGATGGAGGGGGTCCATCCGGCGAGGGGAATATAGGTTGATATGGGCTGCGTCTGAAAGGGGGAAGGGCAGGTGGGGGTTATGTTAGTAGGAGGGGCAGGATGGAGGGGGTGACGGGAAGATAGGTTGATATGGGCTGTAGATAGAGGGGATGGCGTTCGTTGGGATAGAGAGGGGATGGCGTTCGTCCGACTGGGAAGAGGTGGTTAGATAAGCGCTTGATTCACAGGACATACTTGTCCTGGGCGGTCGCTGTTGCAAAGTCGGGCCCGCATCTAAATTTTGTTAGGGTAGTTATATACTTGGTGAGACATGTCCTACTAGATAAGAGGCCTTCATAGTGACGGTCTCAGATAGGCCTATTAAAAGCCTCGGACAATTAATGGTAATTAAGGATAAATTAGACCTAATCGAGCTCACAGTAGAAGCGGAGAGTGCGGCGCACGAAAGGGGGGAAGGGCAGATCGAAGCTCACGACGTTTTTGATGTGCCCCCGGGGGAACTGACGCTGCACCAGCTCCACTACCAGCGTCTGCGGAGATGGACAGGGAGGAGGGGGTTAATGGGGGAGTTGGGGAAACTGATGCTGGATCAGCTGAAGTTATGGTTGACTTGGGGGGTATCAGGGGGGAAATTCATTTCACCGACCAAAGGTGAGTGTGTTGCGACTTAGGTCTGCAGTGTTATGGCTGGTCATCACCCAGGAGGCCTGGGCCTGCTGGTGGGATGGCTGGTCATCACCCAGATGACGTGGGCCTGCTGGTGGAATGGATGGCCTTCACCCAGGAGGCCCGGGCCTGCTGGTGGGATGGCTGGTCATCACCCAGATGACCTGGGTCTGCTGGTATGATGGCTGGTCATCACCCATTAGGCCTCAGCCTGCTGGTGGAATAGCTGGTCATCACCCAGGAGGCCTGGGCCTGCTGATGGGATGGCTGGTCATCACCCAGGAGGCCTGGGCCTGCTGGTGGGATGACTGGGCATCACCCAGGTTGCCTGGGCCTGCTGGTGGGATGGCTGGTCATCACCCAGGTGGCCTGGGCCTGCTGGTGGGATGGCTGGTCATCACCCAGGAGGCCTGGGCCTGCTGGTGGGATGACTGGGCATCACCCAGGTGGCCTGGGCCTGCTGGTGGGATGGCTGGTCATCACCCAGGTGGCCTGGGCCTGCTGGTGGGATGACTGGGCATCACCCAGGTGGCCTAGGCCTGCTGGTGGGATGGCTGGTCATCATCCAGGAGGCCTGGGCCTGCTGGTGGGATGACTGGGCATCACCCAGGTTGCCTGGGCATGCTGGTGGGATGACTGGGCATCACCCAGGTGGCCTGGGCCTGCTGGTGGGATGGCTGGCCATCACCCAGGAGGCCTGGGCCTGCTGGTGGGTTGACTGGGCATCACCCAGGTGGCCTGGGCCTGCTGGCGGGATAACTGGGCATCACCCAGGAGGCCTGGGCCAGCTGGCAGGATGGCTGGCTATCACCCAGGAGGCCTGGGCCTGCTGGTAGGATGGCTGGGAACACCCAGGTGACCTGGGCCTGATGGTGGGAGGGCTGGCCATCACCCATTAGGCCTGGGCCTGCTGGCGGGATGGCTGGTCATCACCCAGGTGGCCTGGGTCTGCTGGTGGGATAGCTGGACACAACCCATGGGGACGCGGGTTCGATGCCCCGTATGGGAGGGTACCCGCGTGGCCGTGGGCGGTTCCCGCCAGCCAGGGTAACATATTCGCTACTCATTGGACAATATACCCATTATACCCATGAGCAAGAGGGCTATTGTACCCACAGGTTGTTCTACCCACCAGTAGGAGGGGCACCACGAAGAGGGGCACAAAGAAGGCGTACTCCTGCATGGTGAAGGAGACCCCGAAAGAGTACTCGTTGTTTTGGTTGTCGGCGAGGGAGAGGGAGTAGTTGTAGTAGGGGCGAGGGGGGAGCACATCGCTGGGGGAGAGGGTCACGCGAGGGTAGTCGGCCAGGCTTGAGGCGTCACGTGTTTTGGGGTCGAACCTGGGTTGTAGGGGTTGGTTTAACGTGAATATGGGTTGATTTTATGAGGTGAAATGGTAATTGGGAAGTGGTATGGACCCCTTCACCCCTATTTTCCCAGTTTCTTTTAACCTCTATGACCACCAACCATTCCCCTATGACCAGAAAAACCCACTAAACTTTTTTCACCATACCTACGCTCTGCGGTCGCCATATTGTAACAAAATTTGTGGTCAGCCTATGACTCTGGCCTAGAGTCGCTACAATCGCGTCGAAATTATTTTGGGTCTGCTTGGCCACCCGAACAAAGTCAACGACTTTAAAATCTCATTGCCGACTATGTAGTCTTATGACTATATATATGAGAGTCTAGCCTCATATATGTCTTGCCTCTTATATAATCTATAAAAGTGACTATTAATAAATCTCCCAAGCCTACTGGCTGCCCAGAGGTTTCATTTTGAATGGGAATGTGAATGAAAAAAAGAAAAGTGAATGGGTAATATTGTCCATAAAGTGACATGCTTGCAGAGTGTGTCAAAATATTTTTATTTTTTCCAGGTTAAAGTAGATCAAGATGTCGCCACATATGGGAAAAGGTACACGTTATTTCGACAATGTGTCATTAATTTAAATGAGTGCAGATTGTATACTGAAGTTAAAAATATAATTTTGTTTATCTTTTGTCGACATTTGATTTTCTTCTAATACTTTAATATAAGCAAATAAAGTAAATGCCTAATTCTAAAGTGGTAGCAACCCAGTAACCCCTACGATCCCCACTAACCCCCCCAACCCCCACAACCCCCACCTAAAGAGGTAGTACTCCCTTTACCTCCACAACCCCATGACCCCCATAACCCTCTAACCCCGACAACCCCCACCTGAAGAAATAGTACCCCTTGGACCCTTTCAACCCCCACGACCCCCACAACCCCCTCACAACCCCCCTCCCCTACCTGAAGAGGGAGGACCTCCTTGACCCTCAATAACCCCCACAACCCCACCTGAAGAGGTAGTTCATGACGATCATGATGACAAGCACGATCCCCTCGGCAACCCCCATGGGGATGAGGGGGAGGCTCTCCCCCTCCTGCAGGAGGTGGCCGCCCTTCGTGCGGGTCACCTTGACCCACTTCCCTGACCCCCCCTTCACGGCCATCTTGGAAGGGGGGTTCGCCTTGCCACCCCCACTGGGGGGGTGGGAGGAGGCGGGCTGCTGCTCGTACGCCATCATCGTGGGGGACCTGTGGGGGTAAAGGGNTAATAATTAAACTTTAATAATAATGATAATAATAATATTCATAATAATAGTAATAATAATAATAATAATAATAATAATAATAATAGTAATATGCGTTTAAAAACACGTACAATGAATTTCTAATTTTATTTCCAAATATTACAAAAAATAATTTGTAATTTTTTATATATAAATTTTTTTTTACATTTTCAAAATTATTTATTCTGTCAATTGATTCACAAACAACAAACAACATAAAGTGAAGTTAAAGAAAAGTGTTGTAAAAAATTAAAGTTACAGAGACGCTATTACTGTAAATTTATAACGGAAAAGTGGTGGTTTGGCACTAACACTTGGCACTAACCGTAAGCACTAACAGTTGCACTGCCACTAATAACAGTCACTAACATTTAACACTAACCGTAAGCACTAACAGTTGCACTGCCACTAATAACAGTCACTAACAATTAACACTAACCGTAAGCACTAACAGTTGCACTGACACTAATAACAGTCACTAACACTTAGCACTAACACTTGGCACTAACTGTCCGGCTGTGGGCCGGCTGGGCTGTTATCTTGCCTTATCTCTTGCGTATCTCGGACACAAGATAACCGTCATTCTCTGCAGGTGTTATCAGGGAGCTGTTATCTGTGGGGAGAACAATGCTATTGGGCTGTTATATAGGAGCTGTTGTATATAGGGATAACAATGTTATTGGTCTGTTTTATATGAGCTGTTGTATATAGGACAACAATATTATAGGGCTGTTATATAGGAGCTGTTCTATATAGTGATAACAATACTATAGGACTGTTATATATAGGGATAACAATGTTATAGGGCTGTCATATAGGAGCTGTTGTATATAGGGATAACAATACTATAGGACTGTTATATATAGGGATAACAATGCTATAGGGCTGTTATATAGGAGTTGTTGTATATAGGGATAACAATGCTANCTACTGCTAGATGTGTATAAGAGACAGGTTGTATATAGGGATAACAATGCTATAGGGCTGTTATATAGGAGCTGTTGTATATAGGGATAACAATGCTATAGGGCTGTTATATAGGAGCTGTTGTATATAGGGATAACAACGCTATACGTGCTCCAGCAGCCATTGAGATAACAACGCTATACCTGCTCTCCAGCAGCTATAAGGATAACAACGCTATACCTGCTCCAGCAGCTATAAGGATAACAACGCTATACCTGCTCCAGCAGCTATAGAGATAACAACGCTATACATGCTCCAGCAGCTATAAGGATAACAACGCTATAGCACATATATATAAATGTGTATAATAATAATATATATATCACATGACACATGTTTTTTCCCACGCGTCGGCACGCCATTCATAAATACGAGGGGGGGAGGGGGGTACTATTGAGGGG
>NW_025937435.1:0-829 GCF_000764305.2 Hyalella azteca | reverse complement strand
TTCACTACCCTCTTCACTACCCTCTTCACTACCCTCTTCACTACCCTCTTCACTACCCTCTTCACTAACCCGGAAGCAGGGCCTATATATATAAAATTAAGCCTCCAGTAAGGCTGACCTTTTACAGTAAACTTCCCGTCTTCTGATTGGTCGACTGTTCTGCTCTCTGATTGGTCGGAATTATAATCGGCTTTTTACTCTTCAATTGTTAAATTTGTTCGAAAAATTAGCTACTTTTTCATTCATAATACGAATAATTGTACAAATTATTATTTTGGTCGCTCATATTATAGTATATTTGATCGTCAAAATGGCCTGTTTTCGCAAAAAAATGTAAGCCTCCATAAAATTAGTCGTTTATTCAATTTTTCCGCGAGCCTAAATTGAGGTTTTGTGGCTAAGGCGCAACAGGTCACCGATGAATCCCTGGCCTCCCATTGGCTGGTCGCTGCCATAGGCCCGCGAGATCCTCGTCTGCTATTGGTCGAGGTCGCGCCCCTCAGCCTGGTCAGCTCAGTCACCTCCCGGCCGGCGTGTGGTGTGCATGTGCGTCGCTCTCGCGGGATCACGAAACTCGGGGCCGAAGCCTTCTATTTCTACTCGATGTACTTATAATTTGTCGCTCGTAATTTAGTGTACTTTGTTATTGATTTTTAAGCTAAATATTATGAATTATAAATTGGGTGCAATGGATGACTTGACCGAAGACTTGATGAATTTTGCGACGACGAAACCGAAGTTTCGATAAATTCTATGACGACTTGACCGAAGATTTGTTAGATTCCGTGACGACTTGACCGAAGATTCTATGACGACTTGACCGAAGATT
>NW_025937434.1:0-1479 GCF_000764305.2 Hyalella azteca | reverse complement strand
ATGATTCAAGCCAAAACCAGACTACTGAAGGGGAAGACAGTATTGAGTATAGTAATTCTGCTTGACACAATTACTAATGAATGCCCTACCTCAAAGTTCTTTGATAGTTACTGGTTAGTTAGACAGGCCATGGTGTCAAATCACTGAAAGCAGAGCCTTTTTTATACTCATGCTTAAGTTAAGTTTCTTTTTGAGTCTTATAAGTTATAGGACATGAAAAGGATGTTGTAAAACAAACCTAATCTCTTCCAAGTTCCATGGAAGTGGAGGCCCATGTGCTGCTGAGAGATTATGCTTAAATATTTTCACCATACCATCCAGTGATGATCCACATGCCATTATGCTCAATAGTAGCTGATATCTTTCAACCAGTTCATCAACTCAAGCTCTCTCCATGCTCTTGCTTCTTTTCGCCACTGCTTACTCTTAATGCCAAGTTGCGCCTTCCTGTTGCTGGCTGCGAGGTCATTTGTTTATCACTGCTGAACATTTCATTTCTGGTTCTGCCATGCGGGATGAAGAGAAAGGAAACATAAATTTGATTCACAAAGATGTAAACAAATGGAAAGGAATAAATGGTATGGAAATTTAACCAAAAAAAAAATGATAATAAAGTGTGCATAAGTAACAGACTTTGTGAGTTAGTCTTGCCCAAATCAAGAACCCTGAAGTAACATAAGATAATAGCTTGTTCAAAAGGGTAAATTGGAGGACCTTGAAAAAAAAACAATCAGTAGCAGTGCACTCATTCCAAATAGACTTGTTGACTGATGCAACTCTTTCATTGTCTAGAATTTAAATGCAAGTCATGATCAAATAACATCATCCCAACCATTTATTTATCAAAATACTTATTATACAAGCAAGTGGTATGTTGTACAGGGTAAAGACCAAAATAAGGGAAACATCTGTGAAATTCACAAAAGATATTTCAGTATGGTGTAGGTCAATCTTTTATGGCAATTACAGCCTCAATTCTCCAAGGTATTGATTTGTACCAATTTTGTGACTGGTTTCTAAAGTAATTTAATTCATTCTTTAATTAAAACTCCCTCCAGCTCTTTTAACGACCATGGTGGCAGGAATTGACTTCTGACTTGGGGCTCCCTCCTAAGGTGGTTTTGTACCTACCTGAGTGGAAGGACATTCAAATGTTCTTTAAAGGAGAGTACTCTTCCTGTAGACTGATCAAATCTGGGGTGTGGGGTGCCCCAGGGAGCAATACGTTCCTCTACATTGTCCAATGTTATGATGAACGATGTGCCCACTGGTCCCAGAGTCTCAGCCGCTGAATATGCGGATGGCATAATATTTTTTGTGAGCGTGACCCAAACATCCAAAGAGCCATCAATCAACTTTAAGACCAAATAAACTCATTTGTCAAATGGACACTTAGTAGGGACCTAAAGTTAAATTTAGACAAAACCAAAATTATATGTTTCACCACCAAGAAAATCCACCCTCTTCCCATCCAAGCAA
>NW_025937433.1:0-32670 GCF_000764305.2 Hyalella azteca | reverse complement strand
AACAACATGCTCGGTAAAAGGCTGTTTAGTACTTTATTGTTATCAGAGGAGCTGTTAGCTGATCTGTAAATGACCCCTATGAGAAGGCTATCTGTGCCTTTTAGAGTAAGTCCACACCACACTGATTCTCTAGCTGATTGATGCTCTGCAGATAACTTAACTTGCTGGGCCCCATAAGAGGTTCTAACCCACAGAGCTATGCCTCTACTGCACTGCTCTTCATTTAAGTTATGAAAACAATCAAAACCTGGCAGCTGAAATTCAACAGGTACAATTTTCCCCCCGTGATTTTTAGGAAGTGTTTCTGTAATACAAATAATGTCTATACACTCGTTTGCGATCACAGTTAACAGTTCACTTTTTTTGTTCAAAACGGAATCCGAGTTCCTGTAAAAACATTTTAAAACTTTTTTGTGCACTTTCACTTTGATGTATGCGGTTACTCCCTACATTATATACAGGCCTACATTATATACATTATCTACGGACATCATTCCTACTAATTACTTGTCCTAATTACAAGATGCCATCAATGTGGAGTCTGGAGACTGCTAATCAGCTAATGCAAGCCATTTTTGCTTCTTTTATCTTTGTTCTTTCTTGTTGCTTTGTTACTTTGCTTAATCTATGGGTATTGGTTTATATTTGCCTTGTGTGCACATGTGTGTGTGTTTTTTTTTAGGTTTGAAGATTTTCAGATTTTCATATAACTATTCAACTATTAGGCACCATGCACCAAGTAAACCCTGTTTGGGGCTTTGGGCAAGGGGGTGCATAGACCAGTTTCCAGTGCTCCCATAAGAAGAAATAAAGAAAAAAAAGTATGATACACATTTGCTTAGCTCAACAATGGTTTTGAGCTCACTACCAAACCTGTGAAATGTGAATGTGGGCCTCGAATCATCATGCATCAACTTTTTAGTGCATTTTCAGTGAGACTGTAACTGCCTATGCTATGTATGCAGCCTGCAGGTGCTATCACTTTCATTCATGAAAAATTTCCACTATTTTCCTGACAAGATCCACAATGATAATACACCAACGACTAACCATGGCTCCTAGAAATAATAGAATTCCACCATGTGATATGTCAAGCTAGAAAAATGGGCAGAAGCCACCCATGAAGGAGATAAAAATGCCTATGCAATTAGACAGTTTTCTTGTTTCAATGACCATGGCCTAATTTCTTTGGTAAAAATAAAAAATTTTTGCCTGCATTTTTAAAAAATAACCCATGATAGTTTTTTTTGCCATTTTGAAAACTTCTGACTATTCCAGATGGACATGGATTTGCAGGTCCTCCAGGCTCCATATTTGAAGGTGCAGCATTTCTTGTACACTTGTGGATAAATTTAGCATATATTATCTCTGAGGTTGCAAAACATGCATTTTTATAATTAGTTGTGTCTTTTTTAGTAATTTGTAGTTTTTTCTTTATTATGAACATGTAAGAACAGCATTACCTCCCATCTTATTGTTAATAAAAGTGCACAATGAGAAGAAAATTCCAATCCTAGCCAAAACTCACTGGCACAATGGAAAAATCTTCTTAGTCAGTCATTATGGGATATTTAATCCTACAAATTGTTATTCTGACCAGTACCATGTGGTTTGTATTGATAAGCGACACTCGGCAGTTTATTGATAGCAGGAGAGCAGCTGTTGCTAAGTGGTGACCTATGTGTCATTGATGGTTAGTAGAATGTTTCTTATTTGGTATTATGGACTAAAATATCCGGGATATATTTCATTGCTCTCTTGAATTTTTGGCCAATTAATGTGCTTTGCAAAATAATTTTTCCCCCTTCAAACAGACTTGCACTGTTGACTATGAATGCAATTTTAAATAAACTATACACAGTTACTTAATCAATTTAAGAATGTGTCGTGATAGATTACACGAGTTTAGGTCAAAAGCAGGCTTGCCAACTGAGATCACTGTTCAGTATGATGCTGAAGCAAACAGTGTTGACCTGGGCATCAATGATGTTTCCAATTCTGAAAGACTTTGTGTTGATCCCAATGAACTTTTCAAGTTGTTGGAAAAACTGGGTCCACTTTATGCCAACATGCAGGTGAGTTGTAGTGTTATGCCATTTTTGTTATTCATGTGAATTGAGCTTTTTTTCCTTGCCAATTCATAATAATTAAATTTATGTCTCATTTTTGGTTTCTCTGCATCAGCAAGTTTTAGTCTTCTATTACCAGTTATCCCTAATAAAACACATTTAGTTTTAGGTTTGATTGCTGGAATTGCATCAAGTTGAGATGAAACAATTGTAGCCACTATAGCATCATATCTCTAAACTTATTGATTATGCCAAATTGATGATATTTGATCATAAAGAATTACCACAAAATGAACATTTTTGAACTTTATGAAAATGTTGACTCTGCAGCATGAAGTTTTTCCAGTTGAAGTTGGTCTTGCTCCAAAGACTTCAGAAATAATTTAAATGTGCATGAAAGAGTTTTGAATTTACTTTTACTATACAACATTCTTATATTAAATAAATGAACTTCTGATTTTTGTTGTTGTTGTTACACCAGTGTTAAGTGACTAAAATTGTGTTGAAATTCAGAATGATGTTCAATATAAAGAATGTTTTGAAATTCTTCAGTTTTTAATTTAGATTAGCTTTGAAAATAATCCAAGTTGTAATGAATTTTTTGATAAGTTATGATTTTTGAATTGAATTTGGTGTCATAATATCACCAAAAAGTTTAGGATCATTCTGAATAATACCTATGATTTGCTGTTCTATTCTACAGTAGCTGGCACATAATTTCAGGACAGTTAATTAGTAACAATAGCTGCAATTTAGTATTTATGTCCATTAGAATGTGATAATACTTTGCTCTCTAACACATATTCATTCTGTCAATTCAATGTTTCATCTACAGGACCTTCATGAAGACATACAGAAGCTAAAGGCTGGCATTCACAACCATAACAATAGGGAGAAGTTTGATGATCAAGTTATTTGCATTAAAAGACAGTTGCATGCTATTAAAAAAGGCATTGATGAGGTTGGTTGCTTATATCTTTTTATTATCAATAGATTGATTTTTGCTTCACAATATTTTGAGATTTTTCTATTTATTTGTGTGCTAACCTATAGATTGTAGGATGATGTGTAATATGTTGAAAAATCTTCTGACATCTATGATTAAATTTTATCAGTTTAGAAGTGAGTATAAGGACAATGAAGACCTGCTACTGGCACACATCTGCCGGACACATGTTCTCTCACTGTCATGCTGGTCAACGGAAGAGCTGCATGAACTCTCTGCACTTGTCGTCATTGCAAATGAGAGGCATCGAGCCTATGTCAGGAAAGAGATGCAAATTACTGCTGGTGTGTTTCTCATGCTTGTTTGAAATTTCCATAAGTTTCATATGTACATGCCTTATCATCTGTAAAATTTGAGTGAAAATCTTGAAGGTTGGAAATTTATATTTGGAGTCCAATATTTTTTTAAATCAAGAAATGGGCGAAAATTTTAAATTTAATTTATTGTGGACAATAATATACTAAAAAGTGTATATTTTTTAATATTACTTTATCAGAAGGGGCTGAGAAATTTTGGTACGTCAAGAGTATCTGCTAATTTTACCAATGATTTTGTTATTAATGTCACAGTTTTTAATGCTATCTAGTGACTTATTTAACATTAGTGTGAAATTCAGCATAAATCACTCCTATAATATTTTAATGAAATTTTGATCATGCTATCACATGCACATGTGCCAAATAAATGAAGTGTGTATTTATGATACATTTTAATGCAGGATATGATAAGGATATAACTGAAGAGGAGCTACAGTCCCTGCTGGACAAGCCTCCTACAATGTTCTCTCAGGACCTCCTCACTGAAACCAAGCAGGCCAAGCAGATGCTCACTGAGATCAGAGAGCGTCATGACCAGGTCATCAAGCTGGAAAAAAGCATCGTAGAGCTCAACCAAATGTTCCAGGTCAGTGAGCCTAAAATCTGTTAGCAAACAATTAGTTAGATGAAAGCAGTTATCAGAATAGAAAAAATTCATCTATTACTTCTAGTAAACACTCAGATGAGTTGATGGGTCAGCCATTACCTCATGAACAAAAATTGAGCCTATGTTGCACCCTCCCAGAGGTTAAGGTTAAAGAAGATGACACATGTCTTGAAACTTGACGAATGTTTCTTAGGAGAAGAGTTGTCAAACGATCCTTGAATTGTAGGTATGTGATTAAATTGTTTGTATGAATTATGCCTGATAGTTTTTTTTTTCTTGGTTTTTGGAGCTGAATTCTAGAAAATTATGTCACTCTTACTCATCTCTTCCTTCATTTATTTTGTTTTTTAGTTGCATCTCGTGCCACACTTTCAACAAGAACATGTTGGAATGAATGCCTGCACATTAGTTTAAATCAGTAAAACTTGTAATTTTTTAAACAATGAAAATGGAAACTTTTTGATATTCCAGTAACAGTCTATGAGTTTAATTCCAGAGCACAAAGAAATACTTTCATGCAATAAATAATGCAATGATGCACCCATAGGACCTTGCCCTGCTTGTGCGCACTCAAGGCGAGAGTGTGGACCGCATTGAGGGGCACTTGTACGAGGCCAGCACCAGGACTGCCGAGGCCGCTCAGCAGATGCAGGAGGCACGCGTCAAGGCACAATCTGCCATGAAGAAGAAGTACATCTGCTATGTCGTCCTGTCATCTGCCGTTATAATCTTCATTGTCCTCCTTGTATATTCGGTGAGTTAGATGAAGAAGTATCATCTCAGTTAATGAAATACATTTTATTCGTCATTTTTTTCAGCTTACGTGAGTGGAGAACCATGCGCCTGTCTTCCTGGCTTCTGCGGATCCTTCAAATGTGTGCCTTCGTAGATCCTAATATTAAGTCATTAGTCCTTCAATGAAGTCATGGTGTATCAAACATTCCTGTGAACTCTGATCACTGCCTTGGTTCTTAGAGTGGACAAAGATTTTTAGTAGCTAAATCTGAGGTGATATTTAACATTCATAATCTATGACGAACTCATGCGATTCAATACTCTATTTAATAGCCAATTTTTCGCACTGTAATTATTAAAGTCAACATTATGTTGTGATGCACCGTAGTTTTTAGCATATATATTCCAAATAACTGACATTCGATGTGTACTTGATTCATAGGAATGTACAAAAATGTATTTGGCAATTTATAGTGTCAATTTGTACCTACCTAATATCGGGCATTCTGTGCTTAGATCAAACATTGTCGCACTGACACTCGTATGAAAGTCATCACTCTCACCACACACTTTGGGTTGTGATGCATGTTGTAGTGTGATGTTGTCTCTGGACCGCCAAAATCGTGCATTCAACTAGGACGTTTCCAACTACGAGTGAGAAGACATCACAATGTGGGCGTGGTCACTGTGTGGGTATCTATGTCAGCTTAATTCCTATTAGAAGAGTAAGATACTTCACCAAGTTGCCTTTGCCGTAGCGCTCATTCTTGCAAGTATTGTTGACATTCCTGCATTTTTTGTATAAGGTAGTACAGTTTAATGAAGAAATATTTTCAATATTCATCTCGTATAGTCTGTACTGTCATGCTGGCTCTCGCAGCCGCATCAGTTTAGGGAATTATTTCTTTGTTGGAGCGACTGGATGTTTAATAGAAATATTTTTGCATGATTTAGCCAAATCGAGCAAACTAAGCAATTTTCTGTAACGAAATGAATTTTACCGCATCGAGGAAGTATGATTCAAAGTTTTATCTGAATATTTTATGTAGGTATGTGAATTGAAAAGTAAGGATAGGAAATTATTATACATTGTGCTGACGTCACAACCTAATTTTTAAAAGAGCTTCCTGTTTAATTTTAACGTTGCTCGCCAACAGAGAATTTTCGAAATTACTCATGTTAGAATGAGTATATTTATTCAATTCAATTATGCAGTCACTGCACAAGAGAAGCAACTATGCTACTATCCTAGTATGTGTACGGCTTAAAGTACAAGTCTTGTGTGTAAATGCATAATTTGTAAAGTAGTCTCTCGTGTTCAGCCATTTTGCAGGGTAATCATTCCTATTTAATATGTTATTTTTGTATATATGGGAAACTTATATCGGCTAGCTGTAAGTAACTTGCCTGCAACGTGTGCCTTAATTTAGGTACAAGGAAGAGTGCCGTACTTAACCGACGATGCATTTGTACTTCTTGTGTAACAATAATATTGCGATATTAATTGTGAAGCTTTTTATAAGAAGCGTTTCTTCTTGTTATGCTCAGCAGCAATAGTACCCATGCCTTTTGTGATTCATTTTTGATCTTAATGTTTATAACCACTCGACAATTCCATCAGCGCGACATTCAGGCCAAATAATTCAACATATCTCAGACAAATTGAACGCTATTATAAAGTTAAATTCTTGAATCTAATGCGTAAAATAAATAAAATGTCTTCATTTGTCCTTCATTGAAACGCTTTGGGTTCATTGCTAATGTATAGCTGCCTGTATTGATGCCGTCATATTTGAATAACTTCAAGTTTTAGCTTCTGTTATACCTCATGTTACTCGATGTCCACGGTTAGAAGTCACACTTAAGTTTGTTGATTTTTATTTATTATTTTTATTATCATTAATGTTACCATGATTGTTGCTATAGGAGACTTGTGTTCCGTTGCTGTCTGCCTCACCTTTGTGGCTTGGTAGCTGGTCTCATGCTTGGTCTTCGTGTCTTGATTCCATTGGTAAACTCCAATCATTCCTATTATCAACACAATTAAGAGTTTTTATATTTATTTACAAACAGTTCTACTAGGATCTTGAATCGGCTTCGCCATTTGCACTTGCTGGTCAAGATGTTAGCCCAAGTAAAGCCAATATTAGAAGCCTACATCTTTCTAAATCTGAAAGTTTCAAGAAGATCTTCGGCCTGAGGTTTTTCGTTATAAATTGTAGTATTCAAATAACATAAATTGTAGAGTTCTAATAACATATAAATTGTAGTGTCCTAATAACGTATTAATTGTAGTGCCCTAATAACGGCAATGGAAGCGAAACGCTTGATACGTTATAAGTAGGATGTACCTGCGATTCGTTAAACACAGTCCCAGAATATCTCGCAAGCAAGACAAGTGCTTGTTGCTCACAATGGAGACACCACAGTGTAGTGCTTAGTGTACACGTGTACTCGCAGTGCTCCTATCTGTCTCTTAATGCACCAAATAATTGCTAGAATTTGATTTCTTTGATTGATGCACCCAATATTTGCGACATGATTATAAGAACATTCATTTCTGTATTTCGCTCACACTAAATGTCTCAAAAATGAAACATCTAAGATTTTTAATTTCGGTGATTGGGAATTATTTTTCTTGTCAAGAAATCGACTTACTTAGATATTTCGGATTGCACAGGTCCGATTTTGCCGCTGAAAGCCTCGCTAACCTCAGCCGCGGCGTTGTCTTCTAGTCTCTTGATTTCTTTCAAGCTTCTGGAACATGAGAGTCTATTTTCAACCTTGATTGTGCGTTAACTTCTCATCTTTTTATTATTAATATTACATGTAATTTATTTGAGTTGAAATTTTATTGCTGTGAGCTTTGAATCCTGTGTTGCTTACAAATAAATTACTAAAAAATATTTTAGTATAATTCGCCACTCTTCTTTCCAGATTGCTGAATTCCTAAGGGTTAAAGAGTAAACTTGGTAATAATGAAACTGCATGATAACCATTAGGAAAAAATACAGCTTAATTAGAAGAATGAATCTATTCCAGTTAATTATTTAATTCAACATATTCAGCATTACAGAGGTCATGGCACATCTCCTCGGCCATCAACATTTAATTTCTATAATGTTGGCACACAGTTTTTGTTAATTTTCTTGTTTTATAGTCCCGGTCTGTTGTAAGTTTTATCAATGGCTTCTCCTCCAACAGTGCGCAGTCAATTGTCTCAAAGCATTTTGAAGCTTCGGTGAGGTAGCTTGGTTATTTTATAGCTGCTATAAGAATAGAAGAGAAGTGTCGGCACAGGCCCATGGCCTGTTGCCGATTCTTGTACTTTTCGTGACTTGATTCACAAGGGATCCAGCCTTCTGAACCCGATCTTTCCATAACTGTCGATTGATTGAGATAGCTGCTGGACTTATTGCCTGGTACGTAAGGTGCTAGGCATTTTAAGACTGAACATATGTTTCTGCATAGCTTCGTCTAGTCTGTTCTTGAAGGCGTTCATACTCGGAGCGTCAACGATGCTATATATATTTCTTCTTTACAAAATTCTTCCTCGGTCTGTACAAGAGGAGCGCTCCAGTTAGGCAGATCCGCTCCACCGCGCCACTAATGCTGTAACATCGTCGATTGCTGGTTGATTACGTCGTAATGTCTTTAATTACGTTGAGTCGACTTCTAATTATTGCTGGGACTCAATTTTAATGAATAATGATTGGCAATGTCGTTCGAAAAAATGCATTTTAACAGCGGCAAAACCAAAAGAACTGAAATACTTCTGCTATAATTTTCCAGTAATAACTTCACGCTAATAAATAATAGGCAGGCAATGGTGATTTTATTCGCTGTTTTCCTGCGTGATTGTATTCCATGAACACTTGACACGTCGATAGTAAATTATTGACTAAAACATAGTGATTAAAAATATTTAGCTATTTTCTTGTTTCTAACAAATTTTGATCCCACTAAATCTAGTGCTGGATGTGCACTTCCACGCTTTATAAATCGCATAACATGGAAACTGAAAGCTTAAAATATTGACGTCGTTAAAAATTATAAAAAATTTATCGATATTGTGGTGGGAAGTGAGGTGCTATAGACATTTAATTAAATGTAAAATGAGAGTTCAATTCCAATTAATGACCGTTCAAGGCATTAATTGAAGTTATCGTGACCCAAATGAAATCAGTGCAAAAAAAACAGTCACCCTTTCAGAAATGAAAACAATTTTCAGATTTGTTTCAGACCCGTGTAATCAAAGTTAAACTTGTAAGAAAAGCAGACTGGGTTACCAGTTTTTTCCGGTGCATTTTTGCGGTCGTTCCTGAGTGACGGATAAATGATCGTTATACGTGTACGTTTGTATGTGGCGAATAGTTGACAAATTATGGATCGATTGCGGCGAATCGATCGAATTACCGATCGTTTGCAGAAGGCGAATAGTCGATCGTATATATGGTGAATAACTAATCATGTGCACGGGGCGAATAAGTGATCACTCGCACGTGGCGAATAATTGATCGTATGTGTATGGCGAATAATTAATCGTGTGCATGTGGCGAATAGGTGATCGCTCACACGTAGCGAATAAGTGATCGCTTACCCGTGGCGAATAAGTGATCGCTTACCCGTGGCGAATAATTAATCTTACGTGCATGGCGAATAATTAATCGTGTGTATGTGGCGAATAAGTGATCAGTTGCATGTGGCGAACAAATGATCGATCGCATGTGGCGAATAAGTGATCGCTTTCTTGTGACGGAAAAATGACCTGTATGATTGATATAGCCTGTATGTGACTGATCGTTTGCATCTGGTGAATGTATGTATGTCGTGTATGTGAGGCTCCGCTAATTTTGTTTATAGACACCCAATCTACATGCGGTGGACGACGTCTGAGTTGCCCGCCCATCCTTTGGTGCGGAATTAAGATTCGGAGTCACCATCAAAATGAAGGCAACATCACATGAGGGCAAAAAGTGCTCTTTTCTTTACATGAATTTAGAACACATTTCAAAAATCAGTATAGCACATCCAATGAGAGTTATACGTGTACGTTTGTATGTGGCGAATAGTTGATTGATTGGCGAATAGTTGACTAATAATTGATCGATTGCGGCGAATAATTGATCGTTTGCAGGAGGCGAATAGGCGATCGTATATATATATGGTGAATAACTAATCCTGTGCACGTGGCGAATAAGTGATCACTCGCATGTGGCGAATAATTGATCGTATGTGTATGGCGAATAACTAATCGTGTGCATGTGGCGAATAGATGATCGCTCACACGTGGCGAATAAGTGATCGCTTGCCCGTGACGAATAATTAATCGTATGGGCATGGCGAATAATTAATCGTGTTCATGTGACGAATGCGTGATCAGTTGGTTGGAAAAAAGTGAAACAATTGAAAAACTATTTTTTTTAATAGTCGAAAATAAAATGAAAAATTCATTGTACATCTGTAACATTGGAGACACTGGATTCTTTAGAAGTGTTGTCTTTAAAAAGTAATTTTTAAGCGTATATTATTTCCATAAACAGTTACATTAACAGTTACAATGCACTCAATTATTTTTCAAATACAAAGCAATTACGCAAAAATGAGCATTTAAATGTGAACGTTATTCCAATTTCTCCTTTAGGTTCTTATTAACTTGGTAGGTACGTGGTAGCAACTCTGCTCTTGTATTCACTAGATGAATATTTCGATGCTATGCGAATGTCACTATACTAACGATACGAGTATAGTGCCAGTACAGTGAGGCCATGTGTGATGATAGTGACAACGTTAACGGAGATTTCTGACTCTGATCAAGAAGTAGGCTTAATATGATTTTGAAGCTATATTTGATTGCAACTAATCATAGTATAATTTATAACTAACTAGAATAACTTATGAACGAGCCGCCGTGTTTGATATTTTCGAAGCAAAAAATTCACTTTATATAGAGACGCAAAAAAAAATAATAAAAAATAGCAGACGATGTCTGATGGATTTATAACTTACCTTAATCCTGAACTGACGTCCTGCTAACGCTGCATTTTTTTGTTGAACGATCCGCAGTGTTTACGATAGCATGGGCCGATATCTGGACAGATAGCATTGCATTGTGTTGGGAGGAGTGTGAGATTGTCACAGATTAGCCATTATAGTTCAGCAGCTTGGTGCAAATATACTGCGTGGAGTGCGCATTGGTAACGGCGCTCGTGTGCTGTTCTGAATTTGAATTGAAGAATCGAATATTGATTATATAGAGCACAGTCTTATCGTATTTTAAAGTCGCTACCTCAAAACATGTAGGGACATGAAGTTTGCTAGCTTTAAATATGCTCAGCTTCCAAAAAGAATCAAAATCTGTTTTATGCTCAGCTTTTGACCGTGCGTAAAACTACACGTCGACAAAAGGCGACGCGCGCGAGTCTTGTATGTTTGTCATCGAAAGCTAGCACTCGCTTTACTATATCGTGCATGACAGTGAAAATTTAGATTCAATTTCAACCAGTTTCCAATAAACAATCTATTCCCTCATTCCTAATTGTAATGGTGGTCGGATACTCCTAAATAATGACGGCATTATGTATTCATTAGCCAATTGCTTTGATGTTCTGAATCAGAACGTATAAATTGCAGATGTGGAGCGTACAATTACGTGCGTCTTGTGATCTACGATTGCTGCAGAAAATTTGTAAGTCAATACCAGCTAAAAATTTTCATTGATCTTTATTTGACCATAACTAATATTTGCAAACAGCTGCCGGTGCTCGGTCTCGGACAAGAAAAGGTAAGTTCGTGTCGTAGGTGACACTCGAACTGACTTACATACATCTTTATTCAACGTAACATTCTGAAACATAATGTAACATTATTGTAAAATATATGCATAGGGACAAGATCAAATGAATATATTCGTGAGTAAAGTGCCATATACATAAAAAACTAATTACAGAATACTTCTATTGCTATGTAACGTACTGGAATGAACTACGGACCTTTTTGGTCTGTGGGCAATACAACAAAAATTTCACGACAGTTCAGTTTACGATGCTATATTTTATGTACCCATGGTTCATGCACAATCAATTTTAATTTCATTCTTTTTAAATATTTATTTACTTTGAATTGAATTCTACATTGAAATTTGGTTTAATCGTATACACATCAATTTTCATTTTTTACGGCTACGCAGATTTTCAGCTGCGTCGTGGAGGAAGCTTCATACAACTGATGTACGATGAACACTTTACCTAACGAACAATGGACGGTAACTGGTATAGCAGCAGTAGTAGCTAATGGATGATAATATTTATAGTTTTCAGCGCATTTTCTCATTTACGAAAAATAAACACTATGGTTCTCGTCATATTCGTCCGCCCGTGACTTCACGTCACGGACGGACGAGAAAATGCGCTCTCTATCACTCATTGCAGTGAGTACTAATCTATTTTTTCTATTGCAATAGCCCCGATTAATTCATTCAGATCAATGCAGCCGATCTATAGCAGAAATTCCTGAAGCAGAAATCTATAGCAGAAATACAGTGTAATGTCTAGATAGAAATGACAGGTAATATTTTTCACAACAAATCAAGTTAATTAAGATCAATAAATATAGTTTATTTACACGAAGTGCAACATGATATTTCTAAATTGCATGAAGGAAAAGAGTGGATATAGGTGCAAATTTTTTTAGCTACTATAGGAGTTTCATTTTAGAAGAGGCAAAGAGTAATTTTCACCCGATAATGAAGAGTCGTCAAAGACCAATAATTAGTGATAGTTTCTATCAAGTTACTGATAATTTCCTTTTAACAGTTACCTAAATCACAAAATTATTTAATCAATATGATAAATTGTATCCATACTATTTACACATCTAAATTCAAAGTAACCGTTTTATCTAATTTCAGGCACATAGAACACCCTTCAAAGGTGTTATTCACGAGGTAGCAGAATGCAGGCTACCAAATTTACTAGAGTTCTCTAGAAGTTATTATAGACACATGATGCACCAATTACCGCGAATGAATATTCTAACAGACTCCTCATATACAACATAAAGAAATGGCAAGTTTTGTAGTATGAACAGGATTGCAGAGAAACAAGCATAAGCAGAAATAAGAGTTGAAGGCTGAACGAATAAGGTGGTTAATGATAAGGTCCTAGATTACCACTACCACCAGCACTCTCTTGTTGTAAATATAATTCAAAACTCCATTAGGAAACTATTGTAAGTTATTTATTGAAAGAGAAACGAGCATTGCTACAGTTTTTTTTAACGCTGGAATTTTCATTCCAAGCGCTCGCATGTTCCATAGCAAACCGATGGCACTGAAAACATCGCTGGCATTTGAATCACAGATTAAATACAATTGCGTTGCCTAAATGAGCGTTAAAAATTATTATTATTTAGTGTCATTAAGTTTCCTCAGCATCCAATAATTATCACTGGAGCGAGAGCTAAAAATATTCATCGCATTAATTTAATATTTAGATTAATCACAGCATAAGACCATATTCTGTCTAATACTTGCCTTGCTAAGTTCAATACACGTCTTGCCATATCATGCCCTGTCCAATACATGTCTTGCCATGTCCAATACATGTCTTGCCATGTCCAATACATGTCCTGCCATGTCCAATACACGTCTTGCCATGTCCAATACATGTCCTGCCATGTCCAATACACGTCTTGCCATGTCCAATACACGTCTTGCCNGCCATGTCCAATACATCCCTTGCCATGTTCAATACATCCCTTGCCATGTTCAATACATCCCTTGCCATGTTCAATACATCCCTTGCCATGTTCAATACATCCCTTGCCATGTCCAATACATCCCTTGCCATGTTCAATACATCACTTGCCAATCGCCATGTTCAAGATATGCACTATTATATTAGTCTACTAGTGAATCTTGTCATGTTCAATATATGTGTTGCCATTGCGTTAGAATGTCAATGCTGTTAGAATTGCGGCCATTCACAGAGAGCTTCAGACAAAAATAACCGAAGATTCTGTTAAAGGCACCACAGCGAACCTATAATGAAGGAAAAATTTCCGACTGGTAATATTATAAGGGATGCAAAGGCGTTATCTGAGAGATACGCACAATTCCATCTATCATATCAGTAGAGTTTAAACAGAATGATAAGGAAGTTGAGGACGACGGAGCTACATTTCATATCAGTGCTGCAATATGTCGCCTGCGATCACAGCTCAACATATTAGCGTGCACGGGTGTAAACAAGTTCACTAGAACGTACTCTGCACATACGCATAAAATAATAGATTTAGAAAACCCAAAATAGATTTGAATGTTATTGAATAAACAAATGTAACTATAAAATATAATCGGACGAAGTGACTGATATCTTGTTCATGGCTTGAATTTGCTCGCCTACTGGAACGTAAACATCCTATGACACGTTTCTTAGAGTGCGGTGAACGTGAACCCAAATACATTTTCCTTATATATGTAACTCTGAGAACCAGAAACGGATCAGGATGTCGGCCAGCGAGAAAAAGAACGGGTAAGAATTTGTTGATCCAAGAAATAGAAGAGAAGACTCGTCTTACGGCAACATTACCTCAGTTTGATCCATCTACAAAATACGTTCAAGCAATGAACAGTATATTCAGTAACAAATTGATAACGAAAATGT
Organism: Hyalella azteca; assembly: GCF_000764305.2. Taxonomy (NCBI): domain Eukaryota; kingdom Metazoa; phylum Arthropoda; class Malacostraca; order Amphipoda; family Hyalellidae; genus Hyalella; species Hyalella azteca. The sequence continues at coordinate 18,271 of NW_025937433.1, read as the reverse complement.
TTTTCCGAATTAAAACAGATGTAACTTATTTTCTTTCTTTGCATGTGAAATTTCCTTAAGGTTTGTGATCTAGAGGTACAATAAATTTATCGATTTACATATTTACTTATCGTTAATGTTCGATCATATCGACCCAATTTTTCAATTTGAATTACTGGCACTTTTTGATATGAATTTTGTCAATGAATTGAGATACTTTATCATGACATTTTGCTCAGGAGCTCTCACAACCATGCAATATTGCAGCGCTGTCATATCAACATTAATATAGACCAGCAGAACAGTGAATGCTTGTCCGTACGTCGATGATACGTAAGCGTCTTATATTCAGCGATGCGAGTGTTGCACTTGACACTCTCAATGGTTGCCTCAAAAATGATAGCGAACTGATACTGAGAACGAATTCTACACCTAAAAGTTACGTCAGAACATTTATATGTGTAAAAAATGCAAATAAAATATCACGATGAGTTTCAATTGAGTAGTTAATTTAAACATTATTATTATTATTCTTCTAAGGTATCTTTCAACCTACAATAAAGCGTCAAACCAAACCAGCTTGCTACAGTCATGTAGCATGGAAAGAACATGAACAACTCTGCTGAAGGCTCCGCCAGAAATAGACTTCCGTTATTTAATTCATTTGACACTCTTTCTCGTCTCGGTAATTGAGTGACCTTTCATCTACCCGCTCGTACAATAACGATAAACAATTTGATTATTTGCTTTCATGTCATGCAGGAGCCACAAGGACACAAGGCTCGTCAATAAAATATGTGATAGCATCAATATTTCTTGCTACTGCATGAGACTGCCACTTTGCTGATATAGACTCCTGTCTGTCTATCTTGGGATGGAGGAGGCCGAGCAGATTGTTATTTCAGACACGACTGACGCACGATATGTTATTTCAGACACGACTGACGCACGATATGTTATTTCAGACACGACTGACGCACAACATTTCAATTCGCAACCAATTAACAAATGAGATATTATTCCTGATCTTGCTGAAGAACGATATATTATTTCGGACCCAGCTGAAGCGCAGTTTTTAAAATTTGCCCAAAAATCCATGCAGCCTGAAAAAAGGCAGCGTTCAAAATAACAGAAAGAATTATTAAAGCGCCACAACTTGTCGCTTTTCTGCTAAATATTGGAGTCTCTCCTGATATATTTCGTAAAAAGATCGGAGAAAAAATGTCACGTAACAAACAGAAGTCTTGTAGCACTTTTTGCCTATTTGAATATCAAACATGAGATTTATAATAGCTAATCGTAGCAGGATTTAATGCAGAGTTTGTCGCCTATTCAGATGAGAATATGAGCTCTTGAGAAGAATTTTTTTGTAGAAATTACTACTATTTTTCTGCACATTTTCAAAATAAATAACAAAATCTTTATTTAGCACAATACCTGATGTAGACTTCGATCCGTTTTCATCCCACTTAATTCTTTCTTATTAAGCACATTGTTTACATGCCTCTTACATTCCGTGTTTCAACGGCTTTTTTATCAACGCAACGTTGATTTGCACGTGTCAGCCATGTTTTGCACACACTTTGTGGCTTTGACCCGTTTTCTTCGTTTTCTCAACCCCATTCCCCGTTCTCTGTTGGTCTTTAGCGAGATGTCGTTCGAGGACATACAGCGGCGTGCCACCGTCACCGTCTTGGCAGCCGTTAAAAACTCCGGCGTCATCCGGTCGCGTTCCCTGAAAGTTCTCATCGTTACTACCGGACTCCTGCACGTTTATAAGCGCGAGGTAAAATAACTTGATCTTAAGTGTTGGATTCGGAATCATCTTCCCTATTATTCTTGGAATTTTTTGTTGAACGTGAGATAAATCAAATGTTTCTGCTATAATATTTCACTTCAGTGATGCGTACATGGAACCAATTTCCAGAGCAAACATGATGGAGCACCTAAACGATACCTCATCACCGACGAAACAGTTTTGACGGTTTTCAACTGTTGTCCTGAGAGTAAAAACCGTCACAAGCTCCTCATCCATGGCCCTAACAACTATAAACTTGACATTATCTTTGATAACGCTTACAACCAAGGGAGGCTGATTGAGGTAATATTTCTTTAATTGCGTTTCAGTTTTACTAAGGGACAGATTCTGGTAGCAGAGACCGATCTTGACAAGTTTAATAACGTTTAAAAAACTTTCATGTTGATATATCCTATTTTTTTGCTACATTTAATAACAGTTAATTAGTGAGAATGAAACAAATATCAAAGATGGTTTTGTCATATAGTTATAATATAAAATGTAGTTATAGTTTGCAAAAACATTAATTACCTACTTTTGTAATTGATTACAATTTTATGAAAGCTGCGTTACAATAAATCACTCATTTTTATATACAATTTCCAATAAGCAAGCTAAAGAAATAAGCAGAAAATTATGTTAAAAATTCCACGTCTTGATTTCAGGCCTTGCTGGGAGAAGGAGCTAGAATAAACGACCCAAATTCAAATTTAATTTACGCTGAATATCTCTCGACCAAAGGTGCAACTGGCGGTGATGACCAATTGAATTTGGGAAAGTTAACTAAACCTGCTAAATCAAATCAAGGATTAAATGAGACAGCTGACAAATCTAGCCTGAAGGCTATCAGCACTCAGAGCAGAGAACGAACAGACAACGCGTACGATGTTGTCGTTTTTGGGTCAGCAAATTTTGTCGAGAACTGCTCGGTCAGTAAAGAGGCTCGATATAATAAGATGTCGTCCTTGGATGCGCTTTCTGATACCACCTTCATCGACAGCTTGGAAGATGTGGGTAACCAGGATGAAGGGATCTATTCCACAACCGTGAGAATCGATGACTGGGTGGGTCGGTTGGACAGAATAGAATCTGAAAACCCTAAGGTGCAAGGTGAAGTAAATGACGGGGATTTAAATGCAGAAGGAAAGTTGACAGAAAAAAACATCAACCACGTGGACGTTACTTTGCCCAATGTTAGAGAGGGTAAAGTAGTAGAAGTCGACGAAAGTCTAAATGGAACAAGTTTCGAATCTAATGACCAAGGAAAAATCCCTCACGAAGAAACCAATCCTGGCAATGACCCGGTTTCAACATCGGATGTCCAGAAACGAGGAAACGAACAGGGGCAAGAATGCGAATATGAAACCTTCGTGGCTGATTCCAATGTAGATTTGTCAACGGGAGAGGAAGCAACTCAACGGAAAACTGACGAAATGAAAGCAGGAGAAGCAGGAAATGACATTGGAGGAGTACAGGAAACAGAATATGAAGCAAAGGATTCAGGAATATATGAACAGCTGTGGCTATCGTCGACCAGTTCTCAGCCAGAAGAACAGATTCTGAACTTGTCTGGTGTGGCGGATGAGGTTTGCTCAGGAACTATGGTGTGTCATGATGGAATTTTGATAGATCAACAGAGACAGGAGAACGATATTTTGCGCGAAACTGGTCATAGTGTCACATTAGCTAATTCGAACGTTGTTATAGAACCAGAACAACACATATCCTCCGAAGAATCGACAACGCAAAAGACTACAGAAGAAGTTAATAATTCAGACCTACAAAAAATTGGCGAAGCTCCCGAAAATGGCCATATAATTTCGGATTCAGGAATGCATGTTCAGTTGTTTCAACATTCGAATAGCGTCCATACAGAACAAATCTCAGATGAAACTTTTTGTTCAGAAAGAAAAACCCAGGAAAATGATGCCCAGTCTTGTGGCCTGGGCTCGGATGCACTTGGCACTGGTAATATTTCCAAAGTTGAATTTCCCCAAATAAACTTTGCTTCCCACAACGATGAAAACATCTACGAGACCTTCCAATTGACACCGTCGAACGTAGGCAATTCATTCGCTGATCACGTTCACTCTGCGGACGACTACGTACGGGAAAATGAGCTTGAAATATCCGATGAAAAAGAAAAGGAAAGAGAAAATTTAGACAAGAATGTTAAAAATGGAACTGAATTTGTTCAACATGAAAATCCGCAAGAATGCAGTGCAACTACTAATGGAATCAAATCTAGCTCTCCAAACGAAGAGGTAGATGGTGTGTTAAATACAATCGACGAAGAAGTTTATTCTGTTCTTAATCATGATTGCAGCTCCCCCAAAACCTCATTGGGTGACAGTGCTTACTCTCAAAGTGGAGTCCAACCGTGTGAAAGCGCGTTCTGTAATTCAGATAAATGTGTTCTCCTCGAAAATAAATCGTTATCTAATTCAAAAGCTGCAACTGCCGATGATGCTGCATGTACATCAAATGATCCAATATTAGTTAATAATTCAAGTTTAGAGGAGATAATTAGACCCATTAAGACACTCGATCAAAATAGGTCCTCAATTGTTGTCATTGGAATCATCGAACCAAAAGATTCAACAGATGCAGAGAGTATTTACTCAGATATAAAATTCATGCAGTCACGAGCAGCGTCCAAAGCTGCTGCTTGGAACTATGACGGACGCTTGAATACGGAACCTATAATGCCGCCAGAAGTAAATGCAGACCTGCACTCGTCTAATGACAGCAGCGAGTACAAGGCAGGTCGTATTGACGCACCACCCACAGAAATAGAAGGAATTTCAAACCTAGGAGAAAATTTCGTAGAACGCAGTCTTGAATTGGACCTCGATGGCAGAATTTCCGAAAATGAGCATGCCGATTTATCGTCCATCACAGAAAAAGACCCAGCCTTAGCCCAAGAAAGAACAATAACCTTGGAAACTGGCTCGTTGGAAGTGGCTGACCGGGATTCATCAAAAAGTAAAGGTAATCAAACAACGCCATCAAATAACGTGACTGACGAACGACGCAACACGCCTGAAGAAGGCGAAAAGAAAGGAAGTACTTTAAATCCTGAAAACCACGAGATTAAAGCATTTACGGTTGCAGCATTGATTAATGACGACGTGCAATCCAATCTTCCGCATCTTTGCACAAATAATCCGAGTGATCAGCTTATTACTACGGAAACCATAGGAGAAACTAAACAGCAGGCATCAGAAGCATCTAACTCACACTTGACTTGCCAAGCTGAGGATACTGTACACCAGAAAACAGGAAATGCTGAAATTTTTTCATCTCAGAGTATTTACACTTTAGATAAAATGGAAGTAGAAACATCAACCCAAAACGCATCCAAAAGGAAAGAAGCTAATGCAGAAATAGAAACGAACTCAAGGAGATATTCAACAGATCTGATTGATACTTTTACACGAAAATTTACTGAAACTTTCACCTCCGAGATGAGCCCGGTTATAACTGATGTTTCAGTAGAACGCGTCGACTCTCGAAGCCAATCACATGAAGACGAGGTAAGTTCACTTATTTCCAACAGGGCTGAGAGTCAATACGACCTTAAAACTCTGCATGGCCTTGAAGACTCCGGCATGGAAACATCCACGGCAAGTTCAGTGAATAAATCTGAAGATGAATTCAATAAACCTGCATATGCTCTGACGGGGAGAAATTATCGCGAGGGAAATACGTTCGATAATAATAATCCCTCAGATAAAGTTTTTGATTTAGAAACTTGCCCAGCTGAAGACTATTATATGAGAGCAGGAGAAAATAAGGCTGCTGAAGAAGTTGGAGATTTATTCATTAAAATAAAGAACCGCATTGATGATGACGACTTTATTAATGACGAGGAATGGCAAACGGAAAACGAAGAAGAAGCATTTCGTGGAGCGGACGCCTCAAACGCGTCTTTAATTGACGTCTCAGGAGGCAGAATGCAGGAAGAAACAATCGGAGCAAGTGATTCTTCTAGAACAAGCGGAGAAAAGTTGAGTTTTGAACAGATCATGGGTAAAACTTTGAGTTCTAAAAAGGTTCGATTCAACGATGATGTGCAAGAGAGGCTGTACGCCATATCGTCGGATGAAGGTGAATCAACTTCCAATACCGATTGCGAAGATGAGAAACCCTCCGAATACCTTCATCAAGCAGACATTAACTTGGACGACTCTGTTGACAATCTTTATGAGCTTAACAGTTCTGCTAGCGAGAGCAATGACATTGTTCAAAATGATAAAGATGAATATTCGGACGTAGAAGATTCAGGGGAAAGCCTTTCTGGGCCCGAGGAACTTCCAGTCGAAATCCAAGACAACGAATCTTCACACAACGGAATTGATATTCATAAGAGAGAGGAAAAGTCATGCCCGAGTTTTGCCCCATCTCGAATTCCAACAGCTATTCGAACATTAAATTACAACTTGCGGGAACGCAGGTCTTTGGAAACCAAAATGAAGGAGGAAAGAAATAAAGCGAGCTCAGAAAAATCAATTATTGAACAAAATTTACCAAATGATTTACCCATTGTGAACTTGCATCCTGAAGCCCAAACTTCATCAAATTCTCAGCTATCGACAGTTCACTGCGAAAACTCAGGTGATAAGAAGCAAGTACCTCGTAATTTTAATGGTGGTAGGATAACACATTTATTTATTTTTAACTGTGCCTGACACGCATATGATAGAATGATCCCCTAGTAATATCCCTTAAATAATCACTCAATGCAACGAGATAAATTGTCATGATAATATTTCCCTTTGTCGATGTTTGAAATCAACTAAATTTATGAGTCTACTCCGGCAGGTTTGTGTATGGTGGATGTCACGGGTAATGGTACAAAGTTCTTCAAAAGGCTAATTCGAATCGACGCCGGTTTTTTACTGGTTCTTCCTGCAAAAGAACATTTACAAAGTGATAGCGAATTACAGACCAGCCTGGTCACACCGAACGCAACATCTTATCGCCAGCAAGTCGTGTTAGATAAGATTAGCCTTAAAGGAGCATCGGTTCAGCCAGGACTGCACCCGAGCAGCAGCGGCCTATTCAACATCGTCTTGCAACCGGCGCTGCATAACAGGATCAACATTCAGGTACAAAAAGTTTTATTATTATTGTATCATTGCTTCTCCTCTATTCATCTTTCATGTTTCTTCAATGCATCTCCTATTTTCCAGTTCCGCTTTGAGTTTGAAAAGTACTTAATGATTGAAATATCCACAATATCAACATCGCGAGAAAAGCTAACATCTCTGCAAGGGGTTTAGCATCACAAGGAAACCGTAAAACTCGCTCAGTACATCACGATAATTAAAAAAATCCTTTAATACAGCATAACCAGAAATAATAAAACTAATATATTTCTCCGTTCGTATTTTACTAGAACCTGATAGATACATGCCAGCCTATCCGGTTCTATTTCAGGTGCCGACTCGAGACGAGCAGATGAGGCTCACGCTGCTACTCTCCGATGAGGTGGTGAGGGTGACGCCGGAGCCTGAGCGTCCTAAGCTCCTGTACCCTTCAAAGCCCACAAAACTACAGCCCGACGTCCTAAAAACTCCCGGACCTGAAGACTTGATCCACAAAGAAGAAAGTCCGTCAAGTCGTAGCCGTGATACATCCGACGCGGAGTTGTGTATTCCTCCAGATGAGTTTGCCGTCAGAGAGCTTGATTTCAACGTAAATAGACCATTAGTTTTAGGTACCAACAGCAGCACCGAACAAGCCATTGAGGGAAGTGAAGGTAATCACTGCAAACGAATATCAATCAAAGAATTTGCTCTAGATTCGAATATCAGCACAACAACTCTTAACAGCAGAGTGTTGAAAAATTCTCACACTGAGTCAAACGACACAGAAAGTACATCCAGTGTTAGGTCACATGAAACATTACAATTCGATTCACTGGCTCCAAGTCTTGAAACTGAGAAATCAAGTCAAGAACGACCGTCAACTGAAAATCAACACAGCCCTAGTTTTTCGACTCATTTTGTAGTGCAGCAGGAGGAAAAATATATCGAAAAAGGTTTTGAATATTCTTCTCTTAAATTGAAAAAGAACAAACAGAAAGCAGCAGTTAAAAAATCGAACAATGGAAGAGATCATTCCCTCACTGACGCAGGCAAAGCCAGTAAGCAACGAATCCACAGCTTTCCAGGTTCAAAAACATCCAACAGCATTACTGATTCAAAACCACAACCAACGGCAGATAGAGTGCATCGAAACAATTCATCTCGAAATTCGCCATTTTTCGGTCATGTATCGGCTATGAAAAACATATTTGAGAACATTTCAACGAACGAAAATATGAAACGTAATACTGGACATCAAAGGAAAGCCTCACTCGAATCATCTTGCAAAGACTCGATGGCATCTTCGGAAGCTGCACACCCAGCAGCCAGTCCATTATCTTCTGCCCTCAGCCATGTTCCCTCAAAAGAGTCGACCCTAAATGCCACCGCGCCTCAGCAGCGGGAGGCCGGCATCCGCCCCTCTGCCTGCGCCCCTGCGACTGACGCCTCGACGCTCACTTCTCACAACAGTTCCGAGGTAACATCCTGCCATTATACAACAGTTGCGAGGTAACATCCTGCCATTATACAACAGTTGCGAGGTAACATCCTGCCATTATACCACAGTTGCGAGGTAACACGATCTTTTTTTTCTCTTTTTCGCCTAAGCAAAGCAAACTTTAAAAAATTGACCGAATCACTTTAGATGGAAAATAAAAATTCCGATCACAACATCAATTATAAATCTTATTCATTACATTCATCAGTAATGAATATAATTCAAGACACAAAACAATTAATTATATATTAGCAAAGCATTTATCGAAATTATTGAAGTGTCTTAAAGTATGTTCAAACTTGAGCTGTGAATAGATGCCTCTATAAGTGAAGGAATAATTAGTTGTTCATCGTCAAGCATCGCTTATGCTCAAAGAAAATCGGCTTTTAAATTATGAGTAGAAAATGCAAATGATAACTGATCTTGGAGGAAAAAACCTCATTATTATACCAAATACTAATGGAACTGTTCACCTCACTAGTGAAGCTGATATCAAAAGAATGTCAGATATTTTTTGCATAGTTTTCTTTGTGTTTGCTTGTGGGTGTTTGAAGCCTGTTTTCTTATTGTTATTTAAAATTATATCTCAATTGTTCATAGAATTTTTACATGAAATTTTCACAATATTAGTCGGTTGTTCACATGCGTATCTCAAAAGTTCATGGGAATTCTATTACAATCATTCACAGGCCGTCTATGAAAAAAGGTTGCACACTTCATAATAATAAATTAATTATAGTATTTTATAGTTTATTATAGTTCTATATAAAATTTCAGAGAAAAGGTAATCTCACAGGGAGAAGGATCATCACATGGAAAGTAAAAATATTTGCCGATTGGAGACCATGTTCGGCATGAGTCAGTGAGGGTAGAGACAATATAAGCTCGTCCGGAGCTTGAAGAGTCAACACGACGTCTTTGTTTCCAACATGCCCGCTGTCAGACTATAAAGTCTTTGTCTGAAACTTGCCCCCAATTCCTTGCTTCGCCGAATGAGTACCTTGAGCTATTATTGGTCATATATAAATTAGAATGAATCATTTTTGGATATGGTCCATGTTTTGTTGGTACACAGTTACCGATCAGCGGTGGAAACGTTCCCGGAAATATTTCATTTTGCCGTTTGGCGTAAAATAGTTTCTTGTATTGATTTACTTCTTTGTCGATCTCAATCCGGGGTTTTTTGTTAATCAAAAGTCCTCATAATATTGAAGAAACTAGCGTATACTAAGTGTAAGAAGCTATAAAGTTTGTCATCAGCTCAACAAAGCGTAATAACCAATCTAAGAAGTCGTTGATAATCTTTTATCCGAATTTAAAAGGTGTTGAGTTACTGAGTCAGTTATAAGATTGGTTAGTTAAGAATAGCAAGCATTACTTCAAGTCGTATGTTGATATCCTCTTCTAAATTATGTTCTAATGTTGCGTTCAATTACTGTCGGATTTAAGACATATGAATTATCTTAACATTTTCGATAGCTGGAGAGTGAAGTTAAGACATTAATAGCTCTTTCAAAGATCGGTAAGCTCCTCATAAGTAGACCTCTGTTCGTTGTATATAATGACTCGAGAGACGATGACGTGCGAGACCCTAACTGCTTACGGCCCCTGGCTTGAGACCGTATATGCGCTTTGCTGCTATAAGATAATTACTTCATACAATTAGCTTTGAACGAGGTGCAAAGTTTCGTTAAGATGTTTCGAATACAAGATAATTGTACTGATTTCTCCTAGAAGTTATTCACGAGGGAAATGCACAGGGATGTAGTCCTAAAATATTCGGGTGCATAGCAGCACAAAGCAGCCTCGGGCAGCGGAACATTTTACCCGTCCCGTAAGGAATAATTTCTAGACCCGTTCCATTTCAATCACAAATCCATAATTTATCTTGATATTAGTATCGCTTCTTCTCTATCAATACAATTTTGAAATGGCCAATGGTAAACAGTTGAATCTCAGAAGCATACAGGAAAATAACACTTGTGTATTTTTGAGTCAGTGGCATCGAAGGCCCCTTTATTACTTTTTGATAATTCAAGAACAATTTCAATCGTTCGACAGTTGAAAATGTACTAGACAGGATTGAAGTTGCGGGTGAAGAGACCCGCATACATGTTTAGTAAAACAACTCAATGAATGTAAGCAACACTGCATCCTTATCAATTCTCTATAATATAGATCGTGTTACTGCCAAATGCTACAGCCTACTACCGTTCAAAACTTTTGTAAAGATTACCAAAATGCTCAACTTAATTATTACCAAAAAATGCAACATCAATAATATTATTTGTGACCGGAACTCGTTGGTAATTATTTGCCACATTATCTCAAACTCAAGTTGTTGACTTAATTTGTTAGCTAAAAAAATAACTTGTCCCACGGGGTATAAACTTGTGTTTATTGAAGGCTGTCTGAGCAAAAGGCGCTGTTGTTATGCAGTAATGATAGTGCTAATAGGCAATAGTAACAAGGGTGGGTATTTGAAAATCTTTTATAGTTCTAAATTTTAAACGTTCTACTGTGATTGAATTCTAGAAAAGATGAATACCTGCAAACAATCTAATAAAAGTCTTTATTTTATCGCATATTACAAGCTGAATTCGTGAATTAATTTGCAATACATGCAATAAATTGTGAACAATCCTTACTTATTGCCGTTGTTCTCGATTCGCCGCAACAGAATTAAAACATTTCTTTGATAAACTAGTTCTTCTTTAATGCCAGGTTAATCGTTTGTTCAACAATAAAGAAGACAATTCCCGTGCTTGACGCAGGTGGAGCTCAATAAAGAAGCCGTCGAGAGCCCCAATCAAGTGAAGCGGGAGGTGATGGCCATGAAGGTGGCCGTGGCGGCGCTCAGGAACGAACGCAGTCAACTTGTCGAGCGCGGCGACGCGCTCTGTCGGCAACTCGCGTCAGACTCAACTGGGGGTCTAGAGTAAGAAATTCACTGCATGCAGTTTTTTTATTATCATGTTCATTGAAAAACTAAATGCATGGAATTTTCTTGAAATTAAATTCGTTGCAATTTTGTTCCAGTCATTATCGAGCTAAGATTATAGTGTTCTTAAATTGTGTTGTAAGTCTATTAACCTTTAAAATTCATGCGTTGAACTTATTAGTATAAGGCAAGTTCAAAATATCTATCGAGTATCAAAGTTCAAAATATATTTTGCAAAAATTAAGTAGTTTATCTTTTATGTCTTGCGTATTGGTAAGAACACCTCCTAATAAAGGAAACGTTCATTTGGACATTGAATTTTTTTTATCATTTGTCCATTCAATTAACGGGTGACGTGACTCGTACCAGACTTACATTGAACATAATTCTGAAGACTTCAAAGAATGTAATGTTTACCTATTTTTTAAATTTTAGTTTCATGTTTAATTCTTCATGAATCAGAATATAGTTCAGAGAACTTCTGGTTTGAGCAGTTTTGGCGCTAGGACACGAGAATTCAGTTTTGGTTATAAAGTGTAAAAACATCGGTCTGTTTGTCACGAGTGCAACATTATCATAATTGCCGATATGACGAACATTTTGATTCGCATCAAAATGTCTACACTTTGATAAATTTGATGCCTTGTTTTATTATACGATACTATAGACGCCTTTTTCAGTTGACGAGTTTTTTTGCAATTTTTGCTTTCGGATGCTTATATTAAAAGATCCGCTGGTACGTTGTCGTGCGGAGGTAGCATGTAAACGTGCTTCGTGGTGGGCGTACTTAGCCCTAACAATGTAAATGTTTATTTTTTTTTTCATTTCCGAGGTGTGTTGATGCACTTATTTTTACTCTGCTTAACTTTATAAGTTGCTCGTGACTTTACAATGAACTTTTTCAACATTTTACAAAGAAGATAGTCTAGAACTTCATCTTCCAAGTTAAAACACAAACTTTGTGAATGATTTCATGGTCACTTTGGCAGCATTTAACTTTTTTCTTTTCCGCTGTCCCAAAAGATGTATATTGTTCAAGCTGTTCACTGATACATACATGTTCACTAATACATTTCCTGCCTCCACAAAGTATTGTTATGTATTTTAAGGACGTTTTTTTATTTTCACTATCTTCTGCATGAGCATGCATGATCCCTGTATTGCAAAGTGTTCAATATGAGTTTAATACAATTTAGTCTCTTCCTTAGATGATGTTGAAACATGGAACGAGTTCTAGTAATCTGTTTCTAAAGCGAACGTTTCTTAGTTTACTCAATATTATTGGAGTTCATTTATAACGAGTTATACAACGCAGGTATTGAGCGTAGCAAGACGAACTGAACATGTTCAAATGTTTCAGCACAAGTTAGCATGTTCAAATGTTTTGACAGAAGTAAGCATGTTCAAATGTTTCAGCAAATGTTAGCATGTTCAAATGTTTCAGCAAATGTTGGCATGCTGAAATGTTCAAATATTCTGATATTGTCAACAAGTATAACTGTGCAGGTTTATTTTGAAATCAATTACAATGATGCAGAATTAGGGGAATTAATTATGTGATGACGGTTTTCTTAGTGCATGTAAACACTGAAACGACTTAGACCATTATTAAAAATACAATAGTTATTTTTGATAACGGGTAAGATTCATTCAGTTATTTATTTAATGATATTAAATATTATTATGAATTTATTTGTTGGTGATAATCACGTGGGGATTCCTGTTCAATTCTGACCGCTGTTTCGATGACTCGTCACTCATCACTAGCTCTTCGTCCCTTGGTCAGTAGCAACAACCCTCTGGTTATTTGTAATTATTATGCGTGCAGTGAAGCATGCTGTTCAAAAATAATTCTGTAAATGCCTCATTTTTCATGTTAGTAAATAAGGAAAGAATACTAAAATTAAAAAAAGAAATCTCCTCTAAAAATTTGGACTTTATTTTGACGTTTCTGCGACGCCGCTCGTTCGTGGCAGCACATCGCGATGCTGGGAGGATGTACGAGAAACTTTCCAACCACACAGATGGTACAATAAAGATGGTACACGACAGATGGTACACGACAGATGGTACACGACAGATGGTACAATAAAGATGGTACACGACAGATGGTACACTACAGATGGTAATTTACTGATGGTACACTACAGATGGTGCACCGCAGTGGTACACCACAGATGGTACAATACAGATGGTGCACTACAGGTGATACACCACAGATGGTACACTACAGATGGTACACTACAGATGGTACACTACAGATGGTACACTACAGATGGTACACTATAGACGGTACACTACAGACGGTACACTACAGATGGTACACTACAGACGGTACACTACAGACGGTACACTACAGACGGTACACTACAGATGGTACACTACAGATGGTACACTACAGATGGTACACTACAGATGGTACACTACAGATGGTACACTACAGCTGGTATACTACAGATGGTATGCTACAGATGGTACACTACAGATGGTACACTACAGATGGTACACTACAGATGGTACACAAGAGAGTTTATAACAACTCTAATTCGTAACGAAGGCAGAATGAGGTAGATGAGCAACTACAGTTGTAAGTAAAAATTAGGTTAGGCAGAAATTTCGCTAGTACTGTAGAATGAGGTGGATGTAAAAGTGGATTTCTAGTGCGGTGAAATAAGATGGACGAGAAAACGGGTCGCCAGCGTGGCAGAATGGACAATTTTCTAAATTTTCAATACATTTTCCATTTTAAATCATTTAAATAATTATATGCAGGAGCGAAGGGACAGGCTGATAGGTCATCAATTATAGAAGAAGTCATTAAATTTCACTCGATGACGTTAAGGATGGTCTTTATGGAACGGACAGGATTGTGTGAACACTTAAGAAACAAAAGACCTGTTAACACAGTCTTGAAAGTTTGCTGAGAAGACTTTGTACCTGAAATACCGGCCCAGTGGCGACTCTAAAAAAATTTTAAGAACCGGACACACATGAGCTAAAGGATAGAGGAGATATGATATCCACTTTAATGTAAAAATATAGTTACCGAGGAATGGAGGAATCCCCGAGTGTCAGTCGACTGCATCCAAACAAGATGTCTGCTCTGAGGTTGAGCGGCGGTAGCCCTATGTTATTGACGTGTTTCTCAAAGTACGGGATGCAGAAAAACATATAATCAAACTCACGACGAATTCTAACAACAAATGCAAAAATTTTGACGATGATCTGAACAGATACAAAATAAGCAAGCATTTAGATTGAACAAAATAAAGTAAATAACTATTGAGCAATGGAATTATAAATTTCTAAAACAATTATAGCTTATACAATTAAAAATTAAAGTTAAATTAAATGTTAGTTAAAACAATTATATAAACAATTATACACCGGCATGAAATTCACATAGTACAGTAGTGGAAGATTCTTGATGCGAGAAGAAGAAACTAATAAACTATATGGACTCCTGTGAACAGCTCGGGTTGTTTTCCGGATACGAACGATCTTGCTATCCAATAATTGTCATTCAATGTATTTGTTTGCGTACACTTCACGTCGAAATGATAGATTTGCACTGCGAGTTGGTGTTCGGGAAGTGAGGTAAGTTGATCATGATAATTGAATTATGCGACGGGCCACTATATTTATCTGCTGATCGCTATGATTAGAGAAGTATATGCATACGTACTCAATAGATCATTTGCAAACATTTATCACTTTTACGGGTGATTATTAAACTTTAAAGACTATTTTCGAATGGAGTTTAGCCTGATGGTTAACCAAACTATCTATGCACCGGTAGTGGATGAAGTTTCACTTTCAATATGTCGGTTCAAAGTGATTTGCATGAACGCATAATGTATTGTTTGCATGACATATAGATTTTTAATTTTAATATAATACAGTCAGCTGCACAAACGTTAAATTTAAGACTCTATGCATATAGGTTCGTCATTTTGCTATTCGGTTCATACTGTAGCAATCTGTTCTAAATATTCAAAATGTACATGAAGAAATACATTTAAGAACACAAGATAGATTAATAAAAAATGTGGATAAATTTAATTGTGCAGAGAGCAGCTGCAGGCGCGGCAGCTGCAGCAGATGCAGGTGCAGCTGCACAGCATCTCCCGCGAGTTGAAGCTCGCGAAGAAGCGTCTGCGGCAGCTGAACGCGCGGTTACCTCGACGACGACAATGCATATAATAATCCTATGCATCCTATGAGTTTATGAGATTGTAGAGTAGGCTTATTGAATTTATGAAATTGCTGTTTATGTTAATAAGTTATGAATTTTTAGTGCTGGACTAATGAGATTATGAGACTGTCATGTTTTTCTAATGAGTTTATGAGATTGTAGAGTAGGCTTAATGAGTTTTTGAGATTGTCTTGTAGGCAGAGCTGGGCAGCGCTACTTTGAAATGTAGCGCCGCTACCGCTACCGCTACATGCTCTAAATGTAGCGGGCGCTACCGCTATCGCTACACCCACTAGATTGTAGCGGGCGCTACCGCTACAGTAAAATGTAGCGCCGCTACATTAGCCGCTACAATGGCCAAAATTATTGGAAATCTTTAAATATCCATTGTTCTGCTATTGGGATTTACTCATAACATTTAATGATAATAAAACATTTTCAAAACATATCAATGCAACTTTATTGCAATTAACCTAACCGAACTAGTACAGGATAGATACAGTATATAAAAGTTACAGTTATTAGCGCATTTTATCATTTATGGAAAAATGCACTATTGTGCTCGCCATGTCCGTCTGTCAGTCTGTCTGTCCGTCTGTCCGTCCGTCCGTGACCTCAAGTTTTCGTCGACGAGAAAATGCGCTCTCTGTCACTCACTGCAGTGAGTACTGAGTTATATTTTTTTATGTTTTACCTTCCCTACATGGATGTCTACTTTAATCTACCAATCTCAAAAATTATCTACTTATACATATAAAAAATCACTCTTTTATTTGTATATATATGTGGATTATTTTGAGATTGGTAGATTAAAGTAGACATCAATGTAGGGAAGGTGGAACATAAAATAACTGTGTAAAAATAACTGTAAACAAACTGAAACATGAAAAAATACCTGTAAGTGGTAACTTGTAACAACTTAACAAGTAACAACTAACATGTTGACACTAGTAACAGGCTGAGGTAGACAACATTACACCGAAATCTTTCGTACAGTTTTATTCTGTAATTTATATTATGTATGAATCATGCTGGTTTTTAAATAATATTTAATACTTTTGAGTAAAATCTAAAGGCTTTATCAATAAATGTAGCGGTAGCGCTGTAGCGGCAAAACCTCGTATCGCTACTTAAATATGTAGCGGGCGCTACTGCTACCGCTAAAATTGCTTAAATGTAACGCCGCTACCGCTGCTGAAAATGTAGCGGCCGCTACATGTAGCGCGCTACTGCCCACCTCTGCTTGTATGTCTAATGAGTATATGAGATTGTAGAGTAGGCTCTGTGAGGTTATGAGAGTGCCCTGTAGGTCTAAATTACAGACCAGGCAATAAGTTCAGCAGCTATCTCAATCGTCAGCTATGGAAAGATCGGGTTCCAAAGGCCGGATCCCTTGTGAATCAAGTCACGAAAAATTCAAGAATCGGCAACAGGCCATATGGGCCTATTTCTTCAGTGCCGACACTTCTATTCTATTCTAATGAGTTTATGAGATTGTAGAGTAGGCTTAATGAGTTTATAAGAGTGCCTTGTAGGTCAAATGAGTTTATGAGATTTTTAGTGTAGGCATAATGAGTTTATGAGCTTGCCTTGTTGGGCTAATGAGCTCATGAGATTGCAGAATTTTTTAGTGATGAATAGTTTGCTGACGGGTGGATCGGATTATTTTTATCGGAAGGACGGGTGGATTGGATTTAAAATCATTGTATTAACATCGATTATATAAATTTATTTATAATGTAAATAATGGATATATATTAATAGAACTATGTAGCCTTACAATAATACCTCTAGCAGTTGAATTAAATTCCCAGAGCTTGAGCATGTCTTGATGCCCTATAAGAAATGAGTCAAAGTCATGCATTGAATTTACTCATAACTTTTCTCTAGCAATTTTTATGTAGAGTTATGCCGGGCCAGTTAATAAACATTTGTGAAAACGAAGCCTTTGGTGACCCCAGACTACACACTATGGTCGTATGGTTAACCGTCTAATTCAGTGGTTCCCAAACTTTTTTAGGCTGGCGCCCCTTTTGGCTCCCTCTATAGTGAATTTCTAGCGCCCCACACAGACATACGCCACTTTCTTGAAATTTAGTACGCTGCAATTTTAAAAGATAAAGGTTAAACACAAATGTGTATTTCACAAATAGAACCCCATTTAGTGAACCAAAATGTTTTTCAGCTGTTTGAACTGTTTCAGCACTAGAAGCCAAGGACGTCGCGGGTGAATTTACGGCCGGACTCGATCGTCGCCGGTCTCACGACCAATCTCCAAATTCAGTAAGCAAGTAATATCTCCCAAACTAATGAACGCAGCTCTATGAAACTTGGAACACGTATTCATCAGAACCTAACGGTGATGTTTAGCTCGTATAATTTTTTTAAATTTTCCCTTCATTCGTGAGTTGCGCGTATATTGCGAAAAAGGCCGAAATTCGCATTGATCAAAGAATTTCTTCCAAACTATTGAACAGATTTGAACGAAAATTACATTAAATTCGCGGCGATCAAGAAATTTCTTCTAAACTACAGAACAGATTTCAACGAATCTTTGTACTATATAAATACGTAACCACTCAACGGTGATGTTTCGCTCGTGACAATTTTTTTATTTTGCTTTCGTTTTCGATTTATGCAGATAAAGTAGGAACGACCGGCTTTTCAACCAGCCGGTTTAACCAAGAGCCGTATACGTATAGCCATATAACTCGCAAACGAAGGCAAAAAGAAAAAATTGTAAACATCACCGTTGCAGAGGTTAGGT